>NC_091341.1:3803752-3916252 GCF_038502225.1 Cherax quadricarinatus
AATAGGTAAAACTAGTCAATTAACAAGAACTCGTTTAAAATTAAGTCCTTTCTAAAATTTTCTCTTATACATTTACAGTTATATTTTTATTTATAATATAAAAGTTAATGATTTTGTACCAAAAGAACCTTAGAAAACTTACCTTATTATAACAAGCGCAATTTAGCCTAATCCAATTAAATATATGTTATACAAGTTTATAATAATTTAATAATAAAGAAACACAATGAAACATTTTTTTCGTTAGCTTCAGAATGATTTTTTTTGCGAAATTATTGCATGGCCGAGGGTTACGTCGTGAGTGAAGACGTCACAATGGGTTATGATGGCCAAGGGTTACGTCGTGAGTGAAGACGTCACAATGGGTTATGATGGCCAAGGGTTACGTCGTGAGTGAAGACGTCACAATGGGTTATGATGGCCAAGGGTTACGTCGTGAGTGAAGACGTCACAATGGGTTATGATGGCCAAGGGTTACGTCGTGAGTGAAGACGTCACAATGGGTTATGATGGCCAAGGGTTACGTCGTGAGTGAAGACGTCACAATGGGTTATGATGGCCAAGGGTTACGTCGTGAGTGAAGACGTCACAATGGGTTATGATGGCCAAGGGTTACGTCGTGAGTGAAGACGTCACAATGGGTTATGATGGCCAAGGGTTACGTCGTGAGTGAAGACGTCACAATGGGTTATGATGGCCAAGGGTTACGTCGTGAGTGAAGACGTCACAATGGGTTATGATGGCCAAGGGTTACGTCGTGAGTGAAGACGTCACAATGGGTTATGATGGCCAAGGGTTACGTCGTGAGTGAAGACGTCACAATGGGTTATGATGGCCAAGGGTTACGTCGTGAGTGAAGACGTCACAATGGGTTATGATGGCCAAGGTTTCCGTCGTGAGTGAAGACGTCACAATGGGTTATGATGGCCAAGGGTTACGTCGTGAGTGAAGACGTCACAATGGGTTATGATGGCCAAGGTTTACGTCGTGAGTGAAGACGTCACAATGGGTTATGATGGCCAAGGGTTACGTCGTGAGTGAAGACGTCACAATGGGTTATGATGGCCAAGGTTTACGTCGTGAGTGAAGACGTCACAATGGGTTATGATGGCCAATGGGTTATGATGGCCAAGGTTTACGTCGTGAGTGAAGACGTCACAATGGGTTATGATGGCCAAGGGTTACGTCGTGAGTGAAGACGTCACAATGGGTTATGATGGCCAAGGTTTACGTCGTGAGTGAAGACGTCACAATGGGTTATGATGGCCAAGGGTTACGTCGTCAGTGAAGACGTCACAATGGGTTATGATGGCCAAGGGTTACGTCGTGAGTGAAGACGTCACAATGGGTTATGATGGCCAAGGGTTACGTCGTCAGTGAAGACGTCACAGTGGACTATAATGGTCAGGGTTTACATTTTCAGACAATAGCCAACTTGCAGCCATATTTACCAGGCACGTAAACTGATGGATAGATGATAGTGGATTTATTGAACAGGTGCAGCATTTAAAGACATTTAGATTTATAAAGTATTAAAGTGGTAAAGCTCCTGGTGTGCGAAACGTCTCTCAGTTAATGAACTTAAGTGTTGAACAAGTCTCTCATTAGCTTGTCAGTATTAAACCTTTGATCTATTAGTAACGAAGGTAACTAAGGTGAGTTCCCCCAAGTGCCCTAGGTGGGTTCCCTAGTATCCAAGGTGGGTTCCCCAAGTATCCAAAGTGGGTTCCCTAAGTATCCAAGGTGGGTTCCCCAAGTATCCAAAGTGGGTTCCCTAAGTATCCAAAGTGGGTTCCCTAAGTATCCAAGGTGGGTTCCCTAAGTGCCCTAGGTGGGTGCCCTAAGCATCCAAGTGGGTTCCATAAGTACCCAAGGTGGGTTCCCTAAGTAACTCAGGTATCGTGCAGCCTTAACAATGCTCGTGTAGTTGCGGGGCTTTAAACGCAATACATCAATCAAGCAGCGGATAGCCAGACAAACAAGTGTACCTTCACCAGGTAAGCCTTTAACCTACCCCAGGTCTTACGTAGTTATTGCACCGTGGAACACACACACCTCTATTACGAACACACACAACACATGAAACACTAGAAACGCGTGGAACATTACGAACACACACAATACATCTTAATAATTTCGATATTTCCAAATTCTTACTACGACAGTTCTACGTTCATTTCCTACCTAAATCTCCCTTTCCCCAGGACCTCTCCGATCCCTTTCAGTCCTTGACGAAACATCAACAGGTCGCGGAGGCTGCCTCCAGGGAGCTGAACTGACCAGTTTCAGTAACGAGACTTGTTACCACACACAAGTGTTTTAGGTTTCACTTCAGTGCGAGAACGCGGTCTCAAAATATCTTCCGTTGTTGCTGTCGCATTTTATCAGGAGAATAATCAAGAGACACGGGTCCGTGTCATACAGTGACACAGGTCCGTGTCATACAGTGACACGGGTCAAGAAGCAGATCTCGAGAAACGTTCCCAGGTCTCAAAAAACCTTTCAAGGGAATCAAGAAATGTTTCAATGGCATCAAGAAACTAAATAACTGAACAAAACGCAGAGAACAAAAATAAAAGCCTCTTAACAACAACAACAGCCCCTCCCCTCATTCACAAACAATGGTTTTAATTAAGAAAATATAATAGCTATTTATCATTACATATACCAGCTTTATTATCCAACATACAGGTTAATTAAAAGGTAACAAAAGCCGATTAATCACGTTCATTGCAGCAACACAGCAAGGAGTGGGTTATCAATCACGTTTATTACAGCAACACAGCAAGGAGTGGGTTATCAATCACGTTCATTACAGCAACACAGCAAGGAGTGGGTTATCAATCACGTTTATTACAGCAACACAGCAAGGAGTGGGTTATCAATCACGTTCATTACAGCAACACAGCAAGGAGTAGGTTATCAATCACGTTCATTACAGCAACACAGCAAGGAGTGGGTTATCAATCACGTTCATTACAGCAACACAGCAAGGAGTGGGTTATCAATCACGTTCATTACAGCAACACAGCAAGGAGTGGGTTATCAATCACGTTCATTGCAGCAGCACAGCAAGGTGTGGGTTATCAATCACGTAGGATGACTAAATTAATACATAGCATCAGAAATCTTCCTTATGAAGAAAGATTGAAGACTCTTAAGTTACATTCACTTGTTAGACGAAGAATGAGGGGAGACCTGATCGAAGTGTATAAGTGGAAGATAGGTATTAATAAAGGGGATATTAATAAGGTCTTGAGGATGTCTCTCCAAGAGAGAACCCGCAGTAATGGATTTAAATTAGATAAGTTTAGATTTAGAAAGGACATAGGAAAGTATTGGTTTGGAAATAGGGTAGTTGATGAGTCATCTACCTAGTTGGGTTATTGAGGCTAGGACTTTGGGTAGTTTCAAATCTAGGTTGGATAAGTACATGAGTGGGAAGGGTTGGATTTGAGTGGGACTTTCACATCAGAGCTTATTTCTTGGGTAGCATTGAAAATTGGGTTGGGTAAATGTTTTGTTAGTGGGATGAATTGTAAAGGACCTGCCTAGTATGGGCCAGCAGGCCTCCTGCAGTGTTCCTCCTTTCTTATGTTCTTATGTTCTTATGTTCAAGGTGTGGGTTATCAATCACGTTCATTACAGCAACACAGCAAGGTGTGGGTTATCAATCACTGTCATTGCAACACTACAGCAAGGTGCACATCACTGAAAACACTCCACCACAAAGGCAATTATCTGGTAAGTGGTCACACCTCTGTACACCATTACCTGGTCTGCTGGCTGGAGTTCCCTAAAGTTAATCTAAGGAGAGCAAAACGTTGTCTGTATACAGAAATATTTCGCAAAAATAGCGTCTTCATATGCGTGTGTAAATGAGTGTGTTATGGCATTTGTGAAGACGTTTCGCACACCAAAGATCTATCTGTTCGTGGTTGGCGAAACGTTTTCATCATCATGTGGGTTCTCCGAACCACTTATCTAAATTCGAGAATAATTACTCATACACCTGCCTTTATTCCTAATACCTCTCGATATACCAGCATATTCTGTAGTGTACGAGAGTGAGTTTCCCCTTCTCAAAAAAAAAAAAAAATAAGATATTCAACATATAAACTACGGTACGGGCGTGGTTAAATCCCAGTGGTTAACGCACTGGCCTGGAGTTTTCTCCAGGTCAGTGCGTTAACCACTGGGTCCGCTGGCTACAATAAGATTTATCCAGCTAGGTGTCAGTCTTATCGTAGCCAGCTGGCCCAGTGGCTTACGCACTGACTTGGAGTTTGACGACTCACTTGTCATGGGTTAACCCAAAGCAAATCGTTGTTTACAGTCGTGTTGTTACGACTTCGTGAGCCATTCGATATATTTATCGACTTGAAGGATGCTATAAGCGTAATAAACTAGGCTTAGTAAAGAGGTGAATCCCACCTGGATGGAAAATTAAAGATGGGGTAGGAAAGAATCAACATGTTTAAGGATGCTGCCAGGATGCTCACAGCTGAATGTCGCACCAGACATAATACTGAATGACGCCCCGGACACAATACTGAATGACGCCCCGGACACAATACTGAATGACGCCCCGGACATAATACTGAATGACGCACCGGACACAATACTGAATGACGCACCGGACAATACTGAATGTCGCACCGGACACAATACTGAATGACGCACCGAGCAATATTAAAGCAAAACGTACACGATGCGAAAGTTTTTATCTATATTTCTCCCTGTTTAATAGTAGTCGTTGTAGTCGTAGTAGTAGTAAACTTTAGACAAAAAATTGAACAGCAGGTGGTAATAATCACAAAAATGGAAGAGCAGGTAGTCGTAAAATATTTAAACAAGCAAAAACCAGAAAAGCAAAGGGGGGGGGTAATAAAAAAATAAATAAATAAAACACCAGGAAGTACTGGTTAAGAAAACTAAATACGAGCAACGTTTATCATGAAACAAAAACGGAGAACAACAGATTCTAAGGCGTTGACTGACACTGTTGACAACAGTAGCATCTTATCACTAGAACCAAGTGACCATAAAACGAGAAGCAAGAATCTAACGAACTCGACGTGAAGCACACACGTTAAACGATGTATCTGTGTGAAAGTGTGGATGAAACACAGCAGCAACGGGGCAGAAAAAAATGGCAAGGATCAATACTGGAGAAAAACAAGATACGGATATCAAAATATTACTACAAAAAGCCTTGATTTTTTTTTTGGTAGAAGTCGGAAATAAAGATGAGAAAATTATGTTAATCAATAGAGATTACCATTTAATAAAACTTTTGCGAGAAGAATTGGGTAAGGTAACTGAAGCAAGACCTGTTGAAAAAAGTGACCTGTTGATGAATGTAACTAATAGATTTTAATCATAAAAAAATAAAGTGGGCAACCTATGAGGCTGGAACTATAAAAAAAAAATACACGAAAATATTCTTTACTGAAATAATTTATTATGTATCTGCTTATGAAAATAATGACGTGAGTGAGAGAAAACAACACACCAGAGACCATCCAATCCAGAGACCATCCAATCCAGAGACCATCCAATCCAGAGACCATCCAATCCAGAGACCATCCAATCCAGAGACCATCCAATCCAGAGACCATCAGAAAGGAACCCTGGAAATGGATCGACTATCAGAGGGGAACCCTGAGACTATCAGAAAAAAACCTAGGAATCCAAAGACTATCAGAAAGAAACCCTGAGAACCCAGAGACTATCAGAGGGGAACCCTGGGAATCCACAGACTATCAGAAAGGAGCCCGGGGAACCCAGAGACCATCAGAAAGGAACCCTGGGAACCCAGAGACCATCAGAGAACCAAAGAAGCCAGAAATGGAAAAGCAAATGTAATGAGGAAGAAACTCTGAAAACGAAAGTAAAAACAAAAGCAAGATATAACCAATTTATTACCTTGAGGCTTGTCAAAAAAAAAAAAAAAAAAAAAAAAAAAAAATGACCATATTTTCAAGACAAAATATATAGAATCTAGAATAACAAGATCACTGACGTGACGAACAAGATCACTGACGTGACGAACAAGATCACTGACGTGGATGAGGAAATATGTCAGGTACTAAATATAGGTTGATGATTTAAACCTGGGATACTGAGTGACAGAAGATTGAACTACGGTGCTGTTTTGCTCACGAGTGCTCTAAAAAAGATAGAAAAAAGCACCAGAGTAAAGCTATTTTGATAAAAGATTTGAGAAAAATGAGCGAACTATGAATACACACACTGACAACTAACGTATGTGGGTACTGTACACACAGCAAGTGGAAGTTACTAACATACAGCGCAGGGGTCCCCATCCTTGGGGGCGAGAGATGGCATTTCAGGGGGTGAGACGGTCATAATGGAAAGCACAATTCCGTGTATTTTAATCAAAAACTTTTCTAACTACTCAATTTAATTGAATTTTATGCGCTGAATTAAAAGCTTACTTTTTGAAAGTTCAATTTGTTCACGCGCAGTACTGTTTTTGATTCTGTTTGTGATTTAAAAATTAGAAATTTGACTTCATCTTCAAATGTGATATTTCTTTCGTAGGTGATGCAACATTAATCAAACATTTCCTAGGTTTGCGGAGTATAAACAAGGTTGGGAACCTCTGATATAGTGGAGGCTAACACATACACTGATACCAAAACAAGATATTACAAAAAACAAGAATGTCGTAGATGAGTCATATCAGATTATTGACCAGTATAGGTTGGACACTAAGATGAAGGTCACCTTCCGCGCGTGCGCGCGCACGCTCCAGAGATGGGACACAACAAGGGGTTACAATTAGAGGGTAAAGATTAGGATGAGCCACAGGGATGTTAGGAAGTATTTCTTCAGTCAGAGTTGTCAGGAAATGTAATAGTCTGGAAACTGAGGTAGCGGAGGCTGGTACCATATAAAGCTTTATGTAGAGGTACGATAAAGCTCATGGAGCAGGGACAGAGTGGACCTAGTAGCGACCAGTGAAGACGCGGGGCCAGGAGCTATGACTCGATCCCTGCAACCACAATTAGCTGAGTGCAATTAGACGAGTATACAGTCTAGTACACAATTACACTCACATACGTACTTACGTTTTAATGATACAGTTTACTAGTGTCAATGAGTAACATTTACACTTAGCAATCCACTCAAAGTCTTTAATGTCTACGTAGCTTTGTAACATGTCTTTCTCTCTCTCTCAATAATTAAATTAAGCGAACCAGACCAATTGTTTTTCAACCGTTCAGACACTTCACACCTCTTTAAAAAATACTCCATTCCGCTGCACTCGCACTCCACACTACTTCCCCCCCTTCAAACACACACTCGCACTCCTCTCCACACACTCAAGAATGCTACATACGCGCACCTCACACACTCGACCATCACAACCTTCACGACCACATGTAACAGACCTCCTCACCTTAATATTATACAAAACAACAATGTACAGTATCAACAACATTTAACAACACACAAGCTCTCAGATTCCATTTCCCTTCAAGAAGCCGTCTTCATTCTAGTTAGGGGCTGGTTGGCTTAAATCTAATTACTTCCATCGCCCAGGCGGTGTATGACCAAGAAGTCTAGTACTTCTACCAGCCAGTTCACCTCCATACAAGCTTCCTCCCTTCACAGGCAACACAGCCTCGCTAGACATCTTGATGGATGACAGATGTTTCAGGCAGTCGCAGAACCGAGTAAATCTTGCATCCAAGGAGAGGCATTGCACATGTCAGATGTGTGGATAATGTCCTGTCCTCAAAAATAAAGGTTTTCTTCGCTCATACAAAATGTTTAGGGGCACTTATGGCCTCCGTGGACAGCAGCCCACAGCCTGTACACGCAACTGAATGAGCCACCAACCTAATCAACCACGTTGACTTGATGGTACTTAGATCCTCTGTAAGAATACTCCTGTCCCACGTATCAAACACAGCTGGTTTATACTCTAGGTAAATTCACAGACCTTCAGAGGCAGGTAAATGGAGGGTCTAGCAACTCAGAGGCCCGAGGCACCGTCAGGGCATGGCACAACCTGCTTCTACTATTTGGCAACGTTTGTATGGCAATACTGCAAGAGGCGGCAAATCACTAGCCTCGTAACTTTTCTTAAGAGCTGATTTCTTGATCCATCTGCCCCGTCAACGTACGAATCACTGAGGCAGACCCAAGGAAGGTGCCAGTGACAGCCTAAAAGTTTGCGCACACATTAGTAAAAATAAAAAATTAAAGCATTATAGGTGGGACAATCTGATACTTGCAGGAGAAGACAAAATTTACTCCAGAGATTCTACCACGGTTCAAACACTAACGTATCAAATTATGATGGTATTTAATACCAACATATAAGACCCCCTAATGTGCACCTGTGTCTTATTTATCAGACACTCGTAGTGGTCAGTGAGAAAATTTACACTGGATTGCGACTGCAGCGCATTAAAGAAATGGTTAATCCGGTGCTTGGGGCAGCTGCTGCTATTTTCCTTTCGGAGTTAACATTCGTCAACAACGGTCTTGTCGGACTGATTCCTGAAGACATTGAATAGTTCTTCGTTGCTTCGTTATATGTCCTGAAAAAAAAGACTGGGGAACTAGACCTATCGCTGTCAGTGACACCCTCAGCCGTCTCATTGCCGAAGTGGCATAGAGGAATATTCGCACAGGAGCTGCCACCTTACATCAGTCAAATCAACTTAGCACTGAGATCTCCAGAAGCAGTAAAATAAATGCTCATGGTTACATCAGAGACTTAACAGAATATATTTTAGCAGGTTTTCAAAAGTGCTTTTGTTATGAAGGTTTCTGCATTGTTCTGTAATATGTATAGTGAAGAAGTGTGCCACAATGTTATAAACTATGTTATAATTGTGAACCATAATTTAATAAATGTTATATATTTGAGGGCACTGTAAATTAGCTTAAGCTGTAAAATGTAAGGAGGTCCTGTTGTGATTTATTTTCCAAGTGTGTGTGTGTGTGTGTGTGTGTGTGTGTGTGTGTGTGTGTGTGTGTGTGTGTGTGTGTGTGTTAGCGTTGGTGTGAAGGTGGGCAGTCACGTGGGGAAGCATCATGGGTGACGAACACGCTGGCGAGACGCATTTTATCTAAGCTAAGTTTTGTACTCCTTTTAATTATCCGACTCGAACCATAGGCTACATTAGTGCTTACCAGTAGGCTCATCCTGGGCTCTGTGGTCAAGGCTGTGTTGGATGAGTGAAGGCTGGTGAAATTGGATGAAATGGGGTCGGTAGGAGAATAGGGGAGGGCATGGTGCCTGCTGGGCACTAACCCCATATTTACGTTCGTGTGTTTTATTCTGCTTTGATATCGCAGCCTGCCGGCTCCTGATGCATCTATATTTGTACATGCTGAGGAAATGTGGGAAGGTTTACCTAATGTTTGTACATATTGTCAGAAGTAATAAATGTATAATTTCCGAACGAGGAACTTTGCCTGAGCCTTCTAATAACTAAACCATTGAAGTAGTGAACGCTGGTTTAGCGCTTTCTGTTTTGATTAGGGTAGACCTGGGTGGCTCATTGTTACATGATGTTTGTGTAACTTCTACCTTTGCCCCTATACAAGGCCTTAAGCCCCACGCGCCCCATTGTCTGCCTTACAGCCTTCAACCGCGTGTCAAGAAACGGGGTCTTGGGAGCCGTGCATCAACATGTCCCAAGCTTTTCTCACAAGTTTCAACTGTTACAGCAAAGATTCGACTATTACTGGGCGAGCATGAAATCAGCTCATCAAAGGGCTTCCGGCCCAAGACCAACTCGTCCCAGTCATCTTGTGCACAGCGATAAGAGAACTCATGGTTACATTGATCAACAAGCTTGACATCTGGTACCCGGGTTCAAATAGACTGCCGACAATTGTGGAAAAAAAAGCCACGTTTGCAGAACAAGTTTTTATCGGAGCAACTTTATTTAAGATCATTATCAAGTCATACACAGCGTACAAACTGCACACTTGTGTATATACTTATATATATATATATATATATATATATATATATATATATATATATATATATATATATATATATATATATATATTATATTATATATATATATATTATTGTGACCACGAACCAGTGGTATTGATCAATAACAACACTGCACTAGCCAAGGACTCGAACCCATGCTGCTTTGGCATATATATATATATATATATATATATATATATATATATATATATATATATATATATATATATATATATATATATATACATATACATTATATATATATATATATATATATACATTATATATATATATATATATATATACATATATATACATATATACATATATGTATGTATGTGTATATATATGTATATATGTATATATATGTATATATGTATATATATGTATATATATATATATATATATATATATATATATATATATATATATATATATATATATATATATATATGTATATCTATATATATATGTATATGTATATATAGTGCCGAATAGGTAAAACTGGTCAATTAGCAAGAACTCGCTTAAAATTAAGTCCATTCTGAAATCTTCTCTTATACATTTAAAGATATATTTTTTAATTTATGTTAATGTAAAAATTAATAATTCTGTACCATAAGAACCTTAGAAAACTTACCTAACCTTATTATAACAAACGCAATTTAATTTAGCCTAACCCAACTAAATATACTTTAGATAAATTTACAATAATTTATTAAACAAACAATGGTTCAGAATTATTTTTTGCGACATTATTGCATACACAAATTTTCGTTTGCCTTATTCGGCAAGAAGAGCATTGCTATTTAAGCCAAAATCGCAAGTTTTACCTATTCGGCACGACATTATATATTATACATAAAAAATAAACAAAGTGCATACAAATTGAGAAGTATTTTCAGAGATGGATAAAGTTGTCGTAATAAAGGTTTGTTCTGTAAACTTTCTTTTTCCTACATAACTTGCATCCAACTGCATCAACATCGAGTCTTTAGTCACATGATTATCCACGTTACTCTCAAGATTTTATCGTCTTCTCAACGAACGTCATTCTCAACAAAGGTTCAGTGAATGTAAGCTATCTGAATGTTTCCATCCCACATTAACAGCACTCCCCTTCCATCTCTACTCCGGTGCTGTTTTGAAGTGTGCCACAACACTTTGTCGACATTAAGAAGCTTTTCTCGTAAAACTAGAAACGTGGGACTTTGCCTCTATAGGGAAACTATGAACGCATGGCCCCACACAGTACTAGTCTCGGGATAGGCTTGCCGAAGGGTAGTGTTACCACTGGGTCTTCTGCAGGACCCGACGATCCTGGAGGATGGCTGAGTTAGGAACCCTTATCTGAACCTCCCAGTGAACACCAAGAAAAGGAACAGTAGAAGCTTGATCGACTGCTCACACAGCAGATGGATGAAAAAAACAGATCAAGCATCAACAGCGTCTCCAGCTGGGATCTATCCAACGCTGAAAACAAGACCTTGAATCCAGGGTTAAAGGTAGCTACAGGTATGCATGATCTAAAGCAAAACGTCGACCTGAATACACTCAAGTTATCAGCACAACGACTCCTAGACAGACATCATAAGGTTAAACAAACCATACCACGGACGGGGATAGAACCCGCGATCAGAGTCTCTGAGCTCCAGACCGTCGCGTTAGCCACTGGACCAGCTAGCCACAATAAGATTCATCCAACTAGGTATATTTCTACACCATAGGAAGGTTAGCATAGGCACCACTGTGACCACAAATGCAAGTTTTTACAGACGAATCTCCAGCTAGCGTGGCCGTGACGAACTCTAGCTCAAGTCCTCTCAAAGCTCGCGTACCTGTGTGCCCGTAACACACATGTAGCCATCTACAATACTCGAAGCCTTCACTTCATAAACACCAAATTATAGGAACGTTCTTGGCAACAAATTAGACTAAAGTGTGACAAACATGACTAGAACCAGCGTATTTCCGGCGTAAATCCACTGACTCGCGATTTTTTGTTCAGATTCACGCAGTTTCACTCCATATCCTCCTTCCCTCCATGGAGTATCCATATATGCATTTCTCATTTTCTGTGTAAGCTGATAAAGATCGTAACAGATCGAAACATTTTGGCAATAAATTTTTCTTCTCTTGACAAATGGTACCTGGATGATGGTACTCTGGCAGGTACACAGGTATAAGCTTACCACATACGACTACAACATCGACCCACCCGCTATAAATATTCAAGAAGTCGTTCTTACACTTTTATCTAAAAAAAATATGAAAAACAGTTAAAGAAAATTACATAGGGTCTGTAAGATGTTGGCAGAAATTATATTTTCCTACAGATAGTTAAGGCAACAACAATACCAACAACAACAACCACCACCACCAAAACTATATATTGTTTATTTGTTTTCCATAACGAGGAATAAAAGTCCACAATTTTTTTTCTTGACAGTGAAGCCAAAATTCACTCTGCTCCTCTATCTGCATGTTTGTATTCCCTACTTCAGTTTATGTGCACCACTGACATGTTCACTGCACTGGATTCATGTGCACCACTGACATGTTCACTGCACTGGATTCATGTGCACCACTGACATGTTCACTGCACTGGATTCATGTGCACCACTGACATGTTCACTGCACTGGATTCATGTGCACCACTGACATGTTCACTGCACTGGATTCATGTGCACCACTGACATGTTCACTGCACTGGATTCATGTGCACCACTGACATGTTCACTGCACTGGATTCATGTGCACCACTGACATGTTCACTGCACTGGATTCATGTGCACCACTGACATGTTCACTGCACTGGATTCATGTGCACCACTGACATGTTCACTGCACTGGATTCATGTGCACCACTGACATGTTCACTGCACTTGCGTATTACCACTTAATATTTTTTTCTCCATATGACACACTGGCACCTGCAACTGTCCGGCACCAGTACACTTCATGTTTACACTTAGTTTTATCTTCACAAAAGTGGACTACTTTCCTGACAGCTAGTTACGCTATTCTTACCATAAACTGTTTTTTACTTCACTGTCTGTCTGGCTTATATGACACTGATAGCAACTTTCACATGTAAGGCCAGATTTATTGGGGCTGTTACTTTCAGCTGACTCTTTACAGTGGTACCATAAAAGCAACTCTCACGTTAACCTTTTATAGGATGGGGCAACTTCAATAAAGTTCCTTTGGAAAGGCAATACTAGAGCTTCAGATTTATTCTCATTATAATGGAAGCCAATATTACTATAAATCAGTTTCTGAGAATGTCAGGCACGGTCCTGGTGCCTGTACTGGCTGTCATCCTCACAGCAGACCTGCGTATAGTCACTAGCCACAGTGTAGTATAAGCCTTTGCAAACCATTCGTAAAAAAATGTCGCCTTAGTAAAAGGCACGAAGGATTATATCAACAGTTTTCCAGTGGGTAATAATAATATGACGTTCAGTAGTGGCAATAATATGACATTCAGCGGTGATAATATGACCTTCAGTGGTGACAATTATATAACCTCCAGTGGGGACATCTTTCATCTGCTTAGATATGGGAAAATGAACTCAGACCGACCACATGATATAGAACACAGACTATTTCATTATGTCAGAGTTATCATTCAGAGCAGACAATAGGGCAAATGCGATCAGTCCAGCAAAGTGATTGTGTGGATTACGAGAAACCTCTGAACAATGACAGGCAAGCCAGTGACGATACTCAAAACACTTGTGTTCTCGCATATGGAATAATGAACAGTGCTCACCACACCTTTCAGGGCAAGACAGATAGCAGAGCTGGAAAATAAACATATTGTCTACTGCCACTTGCGGTCCGAGGAAATGGATGCGGCCCTCACATAAAATTATGAATTCACTTTTGTAGGTTCCACACTGCAGTGTCAACTATTGCAAAATATAATTATTCATAAAAATTATAAAAAGTGACCCTTTTTAAATTTGGCTTTTCAACTTGGCCCTTTGATACAAGGTTGGAGACTACTGATGTACATTATCGGGAACACCTTGAAAAAGCTGGAATGTACTCTTTGAAATGGAGACGAGAGATACCTGTTAACATACACGAGGGAAATACTTGAAGGTCGGGTTCGCAATCTGGACACTACCATAACTTACTGGAGTATGGGAGGATGTGTGCAGTAATCCCATTAAAAAGCAGTACAATTAGGGATAACAGTCAGCATCCGTTGTTTTAAAACTCTTCAACCAACCACTAGCAGATAAACATTGCGGGAAGAAGCAGGAAGCGTTCCAAGAGAAAACTGGCCACACCTTCCTGCAAGACTATGATCAGCCACAAGGTCATTTCTGAAGAGCATTTTGACAGCTAAGATCATTCCCCGTCCTTGGCGCTACAAATTCATAATCACACACACAGGAAAAATATGGACAAAATTAACAACTAATAAAAACTGCTAACAGGAATAACACAAACACAAATACTACCATACCAAAACAGTCAATCATGCTAAGTTAAAATAACTATCATCAGCTAAAAAATACCATTTTATTATTAATACAAAAAAAATATCATAAAAGTTCCCGAGGTCCCAACAGGCACCCTGGTAATTATAAAAACTATGACTAAGCTTAAGTCAAAGGCAAATTATTAAAATATGGTCGACAGTCAGAAGTTTGTTATAAGCTACACAGATGGGAAGGAGAGGGAAGAACAGTAACACCTTCGAACAGGTTTCTTTGGTTAAGATGTACCATACATGCCGGTGTACAAGTCGACCTGGTGTAAAATATATTTTTTCAATGCTTAGAAAGCCGACTCATTCGGTGGGAAATGCAGTTTGATGCCGATCCTCAGTCGCCAGAGATTAGTCTCAAAGCGACGATTCTTGTTGAAAAAGGAAAACGGCCGAACACCCACACCTCGTTGAACTGTGTACAACTTGAGTCTCGTCTCTAGGACCCACTGGGCCAGCAAATTCCCACAGCTTCACAGTAATTTCAAAATACACTGAGGTCCTTCGAGACCCACTACGATATAAAATTCACATGAATACAAAAGCTAATAATGCACAACCACAGAGGGAGAAATGAGGTTGCTTGAGGCCTTTCACGATATAGTTCAAGTGCGTCTTCAGGAGCAATGCAATAAAAAGAAATTAAATGTGAAATTGTAGTAGTCTAGACGCACTAACGAATGCATTACTTCTGCAATTTCATATTCCATTATCTTGCTTCTGAAGACACATCCAATTACAGCGCGAAAGGCCGCGAGCACCTTCATCCTGCCCTCCCCCGTACTTGTTAGGTATTGTTGATAACTCATTCGAGATTGCAACAGAAAATTAGTAAATAAAATATGAAGGAAGTATTCTGTATAAACATGGGGTTAAACAGGACGGATATTATATTCTAAGGGAGGTACTAAACCCGTAAGGATAGTACAGCACCTGGGGAATGGAGGATAACCTGGTTTGATCTGGGAAAGGGGAGGACATTTCCAATTCGTCGTAACAAGAACTCTTCACCAACATACCGATGGGAGAGAAGGTGCATTTGTATTCTTGTACTGAGTCTTTCCAAGTTAGCAGAGTTCTGAGGTAGACGACAGAGGTGTAGGGAAGCCAAGACTTAACATGGTGGGGAAGGAGGGTTCAAGACTTAGCATGGTGGGGAAGGAGGGTTCAAGACTCAGCATGGTGGGGAAGGAGGGTTCAAGACTTAGCATGGTGGGGAAGGAGGGTTCAAGACTCAGCATGGTGGGGAAGGAGGCTTCAAGACTTAGCAGGGTGGGGAAGGAGGGTTCAAGACTTAGCATGGTGGGGAAGGAGGGTTCAAGACTTAGCAGGGTGGGGAAGGAAGGTTCAAGACTTAGCAGGGTGGGGAAGTAGGGTTCAAGACTCAGCAGGGTGGGGAAGGAGGGTTCAAGACTCAGCAGGGTGGGGAAGGAGGGTTCAAGACTTAGCAGGGTGGCGAAGGAGGGTTCAAGACTTAGCAGGGTGGGGAAGGAGGGTTCAAGACTTAGCAGGGTGGGGAAGGAGGGTTCAAGACTTAGCAGGGTGGGGAAGGAGGGTTCAAGACTTAACAGGGTGGGGAAGGAGGGTTCAAGACTTAGCAGGGTGGGGAAGGAGGGTTCAAGACTTAGCATGGTGGGGGAGGAGGGTTCAAGACTTAGCAGGGTGGGGAAGGAGGGTTCAAGACTTAGCAGAGTGGGGAAGGAGGGTTCAAGACTTAGCATGGTGGGGAAGGAGGGTTCAAGACTTAGCAGGGTGGGGAAGGAAGGTTCAAGACTTAGCAGGGTGGGGAAGGAGGGTTCAAGACTTAGCAGGGTGGGGAAGGAAGGTTCAAGACTTAGCAGGGTGGGGAAGGAAGGTTCAAGACTTAGCAGGGTGGGGAAGGAGGGTTCAAGACTTAGCAGGGTGGGGAAGGAGGGTTCAAGACTTAGCAGGGTGGGGAAGGAGGGTTCAAGACTTAGCAGGGTGGGGAAGGAGGGTTCAAGACTTAGCAGGGTGGGGAAGGAGGGTTCAAGACTTAGCAGGGTGGGGAAGGAGGGTTCAAGACTTAGCAGGGTGGGGAAGGAGCTTAGCAGGGTGGGGAAGGAGGCTTCAAGACTTAGCAGGGTGGGGAAGGAGGCTTCAAGACTTAGCAGGGTGGGGAAGGAGGGTTCAAGACTTAGCAGGGTGGGGAAGGAGGGTTCAAGACTTAGCAGGGTGGGGAAGGAGGGTTCAAGACTTAGCAGGGTGGGGAAGGAGGGTTCAAGACTTAGCAGGGTGGGGAAGGAGGGTTCAAGACTTAGCAGGGTGGGGAAGGAGGGTTCAAGACTTAGCAGGGTGGGGAAGGAGGGTTCAAGACTTAGCAGGGTGGGGAAGGAGGGTTCAAGACTTAGCAGGGTGGGGAAGGAGGGTTCAAGACTTAGCAGGGTGGGGAAGGAGGGTTCAAGACTTAGCAGGGTGGGGAAGGAGGGTTCAAGACTTAGCAGGGTGGGGAAGGAGGGTTCAAGACTTAGCAGGGTGGGGAAGGAGGGTTCAAGACTTAGCAGGGTGGGGAAGGAGGGTTCAAGACTTAGCAGGGTGGGGAAGGAGGGTTCAAGACTCAAGCAGCATGGTGGGGAAGGAGGGCTCAAGACTTAGCAGGGTGGGGGAGGAGGGGGCATGGTGGGGAAGGAGGGCTCAAGACTTAGCAAGGAGGGCTCAAGACTTAGCAGGGCTCAAGACTTAGCAGGGTGGGGGAGGAGGGTTCAAGACTTAGCAGGGTGGGGAAGGAGGGCTCAAGACTTAGCAGGGTGGGGAAGGAGGGCTCAAGACTTAGCAGGGTGGGGGAGGAGGGTACCATGCCTTGAGATTTGCAAACATCAACTATTACAAAACCTCAGTTTACAAAAATCAACCACCATCCAGCAACTCTCAACTCACGGTACCCTACTACCAAGGCACATTCAATTGTTTCAACTAAGTGACCACCATAATTACGTTCTATCCCAACATACTTGGTGAATCTCTTTTCCAAATAACGCGAACATTAACTACGCAAGTCACAACCACCTGAGAGGAGAGCAGTCTCGACTAGACTTAATGTTCTGAATAAAACCCGCTAGTGACCCTGTAAGTCAGCAATGGAGATAAATTGTCTGAAATACAGATACGATGCAAAAATACACTAAAAATAGACTAAAAAAAAAACATGAAGTAGCGAATGGCTCTTGTGTAGAAAACCGAGGCAATGAAAAAAAAGAAATATTCGGTGTACTTTGTCATACCCAAAACAAAACGAGGAGAAAATTAATTTGTAGTAACAAATATTTATCACTGTATCAGTAGTGTATAATACAGACAGGTTGAAGAATTAAAGATGTGCAACACCTGGGTATCTTTATTATGTAGATGTTTCGCCAGCCAGTGACTGTACAATACGGGGATAAGCAAAGAAGTCTGAAGAGGTTGAGGTAATCAGTCCCTGAGCCCAAAAGCAAGTGTTCATGAGGGAATAATTTTCTCATCTTCAGCCTCTTCAGTCTTCTGTTTTGGTCTCTATATTGTACCGATAAATCCACTCTTGGCCGAAACGTATATATATTAAAAATGCCCAGTTGTTCAAGGAATCCAATTTAACAAATATTTGTTGGCAACCCACCGGAACAACGTACAAGGGGATCAAGCAGCAGCCAGACTCACCAGTGTCACTGAAGACAACTTTGTAACACAAGTCCCATCAACAACTCGGGGTAATAATAAACTGGATATTGTTGTAAACACAGACTGTGATGTGGAGTAGGAAAACGATACTTAAACTGCATCCAACCATAGTAGACACTTAATATAATATACTTTTTGGATCTTGTCTTGTAAACACAGTCAAGTTTGAGTCTCCAAGTTATAGAAGAAACAAATTAAACGAAGACTCAAAGCACTCTCTCTCTCTCTCGCTCTCAGATCTCACTCAAATATATGTAAAATATGTAAATATATATGTAATATGGTCATTATATATATATATATATATATGTCGTGCCGAATAGACAGAACTTGCGATCTTGGCTTAAATAGCAACGCTCATCTTGCCATATAGGACAAGTGAAAATTTGTGTATGCAATAATTTCGCCAATATAATTCTGAACCTAACGAAAAAAATATGTTTCATTGTGTTTGTTTAGTATTAAATTACTGTAAAAAAATCTAAAATATATTTAGTTGGGTTAGGCTAAAATAAATTGCGCCTGTTATAATAAGGTTAGGTAAGTTTTCTAAGTTCCTTTTGGTGAAAAATTATAAATTTTTACATCAACATTAATGAAAAAAATATATCTTTAAACGTATAAGAGAAAATTTTAGAAAGGACTTAATTTTGAATGAGTTCTTGCTAATTGACCAGTTTTACATATTCGGCACGACATATATATATATATATATATATATATATATATATATATATATATATATATATATATATATATATATATATATCAAATAATTATACTAGAATGAAAAGAACCAGCTGGAGAAGCATTTTGCAAGTGTGGGATTCAACTAGGTGTTATGCTGAGTCAAATTAAAATCAACTGATTCCTGATGTTTGTTTAGCAACTACATCAAGACTATCAGTTGGCAACGAACTAAGTTAAAAGCAGTAATGTTAAAAGCAATAATGTTAAAAGCAGTAATGTTAAGAGCAGTAACGGTAAAAGCAGTGGTACACAGTGGGGGAACGCAAGTAGTTACGACAGAAACTATATAAATTTCAAGCATATTTTTCCCCTTGTCGACAGTGGCCGCAGGGAGTGGAGGATGGGGACAGAGACTTCTGTTTTACTATCCTTACCTCAAACCCTCAAATAATACACGACAGTACTTAATCTAGATAGGGACAAGGATGGTTTCTTGCATATAGCCTCGGTTTGGACTTCCAGCTGCTCGCTCTGCGCAGCCTCACATCAGATCACCCGTATACAGACCAGAAGACCACCCGTATACAGACCAGAAGACCACCCGTATACAGACCACCAATCACTGTTTACATACGACCACTGAAGGAGGTACTCCTTAATGCTGATAATGGTGCTCTTGATCCAAAATACCGAGGGGGGACGGGAACTGTCCCTTCCTCGGATCAAACCAAATTAACCTCCCATTTACCGAGGACTGCATGACCCCTATGGGTGCAGCGATTCCCCATCATAATTTACCAACGATTAACTAAAGCTACCGAAGAAACGTCTGCACACACAAAAACACACACACACACACAAACACACTAACAAAGAAAAAGTTGAAGGATGTACAAAACAAAAATAACAACTATTAAGTAGCGCCCCCCGGACACTAAGACATTTACAAATAAAGGCGAGAGATAATAGCCTTTGTTTTTGTTGCCTTGAGGCTCACTGCTATGGGGAATTAAAGAGGTTTATTCCCTTCAAGTGGTACCTTGAGAACTCCAAGAATGTGACCAAGAAAGAGGACAAAAAGTCTAATGATACTTTCTTTCCCGGACACACTCCTTGTACTAGTACTGTGCTAGTGAGAGGGGTCTGTACTAGTAACTGCATCTGTACTAGTGACAGCATCTGTACTAGTAACTGCATCTGTACTAGTAACTGCATCTGTACTAGTAACTGCATCTGTACTAGTAACTGCATCTGTACTAGTGACAGCATCTGTACTAGTAACTGCATCTGTACTAGTAACAGCATGTCAAGGTCAGTCAAGGTCATGACAGTCAGTCTGAACACAGCAAGGTCTGAACACATCAAAATCAGTAGGCAGCATCTCGAAGACATGTTACTACGTACCTCAAACAGTACTGCTTACGTTGTACTACTCTCTAACCTATCGTTACCTTAACTATGGTATTTGTGTCTGCGATCTACTACGACAAATCACATAAAACCAACAATAACTCAACACAAGCGGCTATACCAACAATTACCAATCTGGTGGCAGGTGACACACTTCCCCAGGGCTTCAAAAGTTTAAATTTACTCTATATTGAATCTTAATACAGAGGACATCACCACAACCTACTTGCTAACTCTTGGCCCAACTCTTGGGCATGACGTACTTCCTTCCACTGGGAAGTTCCTCCTACCAGTGACAATCCCTTCGTCTGCTCCACGTCCTCTGACTGCAGTATATAAGCACCAATCTTCCTGCCTGTGCTTCAGAGGCAGCTGGTGATCATCACCAGCTCCTAGGATGAGGGACTGATTACCTTCTACTACTGATGCATATATTTCTATTATGTCCATGAATTGTATTGATAACACCACTGGGTGGCGAAACGTCTACAAGTAAAGATAGCCTGAGGATGCACGTGTCTCTAATTTATCATGATGTATAGAGCTGTAAAATAACTTTTGAACTCCTGTTACTTATATAAATCCTTACTGCGCATACTTGGGCACTGTTGGCTTCAGATTTCTGCTTATCATGACTCCCAAGTCTTTCTCACATCCTGTATGATCAAGTTGTACATCACCTCGTATATAACTATGAGGGTTATTTCTGTTCCCAAGGACTAGGACTTTACACTTGTCCACACTGAACTTCGTATTCCACTTTTCAGACCAAGACACAAATTTGCCCAAATCCTACTGAAGTTCATTGGCATACTCCTTAGAATCTATTATTCGGCCTAGAACACACACAGAAGGATGACAAAATTAATCCACAGTATAAGGAATCTCTCGTATGAAGATAGATTAAGAACCTTGAATCTTCACTCTCTTGAGAGACGTAGAATGATAGGAGACATCACTTAAGTATGTAAGTGGACTGACGAAGCTAACAGCTGGCGAAAGGTTCCCAGAATAAAGATACCCAATTTTTGCACAAGTGTATCATTTATCAACTTGTTAGTTTTCTAAATCAGACCCTTCAATATTCAGACCTTCCTAAATAAGATCAATATTGCCGAGCCATCAAGATAGTTTACACTGGAACTCGAAAAACATGGCAAACTTCGTTTCCTCAAAGTACTCCGACAGACACAACCTTCTCTTCAAAATGTATAGAAAACCTACCAACAACAACGATGTTATACACTTCTATTCCCACCAAGACACCCACTCTAAGGGAGGTGTCTTTACTGGCTTTTTCTCGAGAGATCTTCGTATCTCTAGCCCGTGTTTCCTCGAAGAATGTATCTACATAATACAAGCCTTCATACCATCTTCGTTCATCCGGGGGTTGCAGACTCAAGTCACAAGCAATCCTCAACAAACCGCCAATGGAACAGTCGTCTAAGCAGTTCAGAGTGCTCCCATGTGGTGATGTTACCATGAATATTCGCCGGGTACTTGCTAGAAGCAATGAATATTTCTACCGTAAACACATCATTTATCAAAGACCTCACTATGAAACATAAACCCACACCTCTAACTTCCACAGGCGTCTACACCATCCCTTGTGGATACTGTCAACCTAGAAATCTTTCGGTCCGCCTGAACGAGCATTGAAACGTCTGTGTCCTCCACAGGGACTCCAAGGGACATTCGATGAAATAGAACGAGGCACAGCTAGTCCTCACCACAAGATCTTAGACGCAGACGAAGTCTGCAAGCCTCGCTAATCGCCGTCACCAACACCACAGAACATAATACCGGAAGCTAATTAAAAAATAAAAAAAGTTGGTAAACATGATACTCAAGAAGGCAAAGCAGCACCTCCTAACACAGGGATCACATGACCTCACTGTCTACCTGTCCTCATCTCAAATAAGACATTTTTCAGGTCAGAATGTGTTATTCACACCCCATTCTTCCCTGTTTATACCATTTTAATTTGTGTTAGACGTGATCAAGGTCCCAGGACTAAAACGTTCTCTAGCAAATATGTTCTTGTCTTAGTGTTTGCTCATGTGTCATTTTAAACAAATTCTTGTGCTTATTCACAGTCGTTCATTACTTAAGTTTATGTA
This sequence comes from Cherax quadricarinatus, assembly GCF_038502225.1. NCBI lineage: Eukaryota > Metazoa > Arthropoda > Malacostraca > Decapoda > Parastacidae > Cherax > Cherax quadricarinatus. The sequence goes on from NC_091341.1 coordinate 3,826,149, forward strand.
ACATTATCTCTCAGTCCACAGCAGGATTCGAACCTGCGAATTCTGTATCGAAGTCCACAGTACTTTGAGTGTATTCGTGTGTGTGTGCGTGTGTGTGTTCGTGTGTGTGTGTGTGTGTGTGTGTGTGTGTGTGTGTGTGTGTGTGTGTGTGTGTGTGTGTGTGTGTGTGTGTGTGTGTGTGTGTGTGCGCGCGCGCGCGCAGGTATGACTCTTGCTGTTGTGTTACCACAGTCTTACTGTGTTACAACAGTGTTACCACAGTATTACCGTGTGACGACAGTGTTACTGTGCTACCACAGTGTTACTGTGCTACCACAGTGTTACTGTGCTACCACAGTGTTACTGTGCTACCACAGTGTTACTGTGCTACCACAGTGTTACTGTGCTACCACAGTGTTACTGTGCTACCACAGTGTTACTGTGCTACCACAGTGTTACTGTGCTACCACAGTGTTACTGTGCTACCACAGTGTTACTGTGCTACCACAGTGTTACTGTGCTACCACAGTGTTACTGTGCTACCACAGTGTTACTGTGCTACCACAGTGTTACTGTGCTACCACAGTGTTACTGTGCTACCACAGTGTTACTGTGCTACCATAGTGTTACTGTGCTACCACAGTGTTACTGTGCTACCATAGTGTTACTACTGTATTACCACTGGTACTCGATAGCGGTGAAAATGTGTCCTGTTATATATACATCATACAGGGATTAACTTGGATTGTATACGTCTGCTATACAAATTGCACAATAGTAAATCTAAATCTCTGGAGAGAGTACTGTTTCTCTCTCGGGATTAGTGCACGAAGGAGTCAACATTTACACAATGACCTGTACGGGACTGTGTGTGTGTGTGTGTGTGTGTGTGTGTGTGTGTGTGTGTGTGTGTGTGTGTGTGTGTGTGTGTGTGTGTGTGTGTGTGTGTGTGTACGTTCTCTCTCTATTTCTCTTTTTTTTTTTTACACAGTTTGGACAAAGTAAGATAAAGGATCCCTAACTTTATTGACAAGCAGTACCTACCTACCTATTGACAAGCTGTTACCTACATCAGCTCATTTGAAAGCATTTTTATTGTTATGAAACATGCAAGTAGGGAACAAGATGAAGTTGGAGCCATCTGTGAGCCAGCATTTTCATTTGATCAACTGACTATCTCGTTGACATCATAATACTGTACGAATGTGTTCCAGATTCGAGTCATCCTGGGGATAAATGATCTCAGATGAAGTGATGTTCTGGAGAAGGGTACAGCCAGAGTGAAATTGCTGCTTTCTGCCCGTCTTGTGGTACAGAAGCTTGCTTCTCGCTGTTCTCGAAGTGGAGCCAAGTGTGGTACTTTGACAATGTTGGCCTTGTACATAACAGTAAGGCCACCCACATCCCTCCTGTGTTGAAGGCTCTGCTGAAATGACATCTATCCAGGATGGGTCCAGGTGAGAGATGAGAAGCTTTACTCTGTTCTCTACTCTGTCAAGCAGTCGCAGATGAGAAGGGAGGGGGCAGGCAAACCAAGAAAACGGAGCATACTCAAGGTGCGAGCCTCATACAGAATCTTGCAACCCATACGGTTACCAGGAAAAATGGACACAGGTTACCAGGACAAATGGACACAGGTTACCAGGAAAAATGGACATAGGTAACCAGGAAAAGGACAAGTGTGGCAAACAAGCCATCCATTTGGTTTTCTCCCTTAATACTGAACTAATCAGTGAGGGGCAACTGAAATCCCCTTGCTGTACTCTACCCTCCCATTGTCCCCTGAAGCAAGGACGGACCAGCTTAAACATGGCTTAGATTATTCATTTTAAGCAGAACTACTGAAACCTTTAATGCTGCTGAAGCTACTGAAGCTGGACTGGAATACTTAATGATATTCTCACTGCTGTGCTGAAATCTAGCAGCTCAGACTGACAGATTTCATTACCAAGTGTATGTAACCCATCCTGTGTGTGTGATGGAATATGACAGGCAAACAGGCAGCTTTCCTTCTCACAACGTAAATATCACAGAATAACGTAGACGCACACCACTGTTATTTAGACTTTAAATCTATTTACTACACAGTCATAAAGGTTACCATTCAGAACACATGAATATCAAATTTCCTCTAGTGCCTAATAGGTAAAACTGGTCAATTAGCAAAACCTCATTTAAAATTAAGCCCTTTCTAAAATTTTCCCTTAAACGTTTAAAGATTTATTTTTTCTTTTATATTAATGTAAAAAAATAATTTTGTACCAAAAGAACCTTAGAAAACTTCCTTAACCTTATTATAACAAACGCAATTTAATTTAGCCTAATCCAACTAAATATACTTTAGATAAGTTTACAATAATTTAATAAACAAACACAATGAAATATATTTTTGTCGTTAGGTTCAGAATGATTTTTGCGAAATTATTGCATATACAAATTCCCGCTTGCCTTATTCGGCATGAAGAGCGTTGCTATTTAAGCCAAAATCGCCAATTTTACCTATTCGGCACGACATACATATCGACACACACACACAAGATAAAGCTCATGGAGCAGGAAAAGTGACCTAGTAGCGGCCAGTGAAGAGGCGGGGCCAGGAGCTGTGTATCGACCCCTGCAACCACAACTAGCTGAGTACACACACACACACACACACACACACACAGGTACAGAGCAGAGTAATGTAAAATAGTGTTGAGGAGAGTGCAGAGGCCAGCGCCTCTACCCAGTCAAGTACCAACCAGCACACAGATTCTTGTTGCAAGGGAATGTCAGGCGGCCGTCACAATGGCTTGTTAGGATTCCTGCCACAGTTTTACAGTGTATGGTGGGCACGAGTTATCGCCCAGTTACTGTCAATGTGCGAAGGGTAACCTGCAACGCTCACATTGCAGACAGCAACGTTTCTCCTCCTAAAGCTAAAGTACTGCAGATCTATTCTTATAGACCACCTACAATTTAAAAGCCTCGTGAAATAAAAACGATTGTGAAGTTTACGTAATGCTGCCCGAGTTTCATTTACTTTGTCTTTATTTCAGGCAGGTAAGGGGGTTTATGCTGTGAAGGATAGGGAAGGGGGGCGATGTTGCAGCTCGGAGGTCCATCTAAACTCTGAAGTTTAACACGCTTTCGGCAAGACACAGACTGGCAGTGAGTATGTTTACTTTTCTTCGGATTACTCAATCTCTGTGGGAGACGGCAGATGTTATAATAATAATAATAATAATAATAATAATAATAATAATAATAATAATAATAACAACAACAATATATATATATATTTTATTTATTTATTAACACATTGGCCGTTTCCCACAAAGGTAGGGTGGCCCGAAAAAGAAAAACTTTCCCCATCATTCAATCCATCACTGTCCTGCTACAGGCGGGCTTACACTACAATTATAAAAATGCAACATCAGCACCCCTCTATCAGATTGCAGGCATTGTACTTCCTATCTCCAGGACTCCCTGAATCCCTTCATAAATATTACCTTGCTCCAACAGCACGTCAAGTCTTAAATGCCATTTGTCTCCAATTTAACACGCTCACGCATGCTTGCTGGAAGTCCAAGCCCCTCGCATACACTCTCTCCTTAACCCCCTCCCTTCAACCTTTCCTAGGCCGACCTCTACCCCGTCTTCCCTCCATTACAGATTTATACACTCTCGAAGTCATTCTATTTTGTTCCATCCTCTTTACGTGTCCGAACCACCTCAACAACCCCTTCTCAGCCCTCTGGATAATAGTTTTGGTAATCCCGCACCTCCTCCTAATTTCCGAACTACGAATTCTCTGCATATTCACACAACACATTGCCCTCTCCAGCCTTCTTGTTGCAACATTCACCACCCATGCTTTGCACCCATATAAGAGCGTTGGTATAACTATACTCTCATAATTTCCCCTCATTGCTTCCATGGACAAAGTTCTTTGTCTCCACAGACTCCCCAGTGCACTACTCACTTTCTCCCCTCGTCAATTCTATGATTCACCTCATTTTTCACAGACCCATCTGCTGACACGTCTACTTCTAAATATCTGAATACATTTACCTCCTCCCAACTCTCCCTTCACTCTGATATCCAATCCTTCGTTACCTAATTTTATCCTCATCACCTTACTTTTTCGTATATTCATTTTTAATTTTCTTCTTTTACATACACTACCAAATTCATCCACAAACTTCTGCAGCCTCTCTTCAGAATCTCCCAAAAGCACAGTGTCATTAGCAAAAAGAGCAACTGTGACAACTCCCACTTTGTGTTAGATTCTTTATCTTTTAACCCCACACCTCTAGCCAACACCCGAGCATTTACTTCTCTTACAACCCCATCTATAAATATATTGAACAACCATGGTGACATTACACATCCTTGTCTAAGGCCTACTTTTACTGGGAGATAATCTCCCTCTCTTCTACATACTTTAACCTGAGCCTCACTATCCTCGTAAAAACTCTTTACTGCGTTCAGTAACCTACCTCCTACACCATACACCTGCAACATCTGCCACATTGCCCCCCTATCCACCCTGTCATATTCCTTTTCTAAATCCATAAATGCCACAAAAACCTCTTTACCCTTACCTAAATACAGTTCACCTATATGCTTCACCGTAAACAATTGGCCTACACACCCCCTACCTTTCCTAAAGCCTCCTTGTTCATCTTCTATCCTACTATCCTTTTTACTCTTAATTCTTTCAATAATAACTACCTTACACTAGGTACTTTACCCTCTATATATTAAATAAAATCACCAACCACTCCAGAATTATATCCTCACCTGCTTTTAACATTTATCCCATCAATCCCAGCTGCTTTAACCCCTTTCATTCTACCCACTGCCTCACGAACTTCCTCCCCCCTCACAAAGGGCTCTTCCTGGTTCCTACAAGATGTTATTCCTCCTTGCCCTATACACGAAATCACAGCTTCCCTATCTTCATCAACATTTAACAATTCTTCAAAATATTCCCTCCATCTTCCCGGTACCTCCAACTCTCCATTGAATAACTCTCCTCTCCTATTTTTAACTGACAAATCCATTTGTTCCCTTCCTCGACTTATTATTCTCACTCCAAAACTTTTTTTTTTTTATTTTCAACAAAATTTGTTGACACCATCTTACCGACTCTCTCTCTCACCTGCTCTCTTTTTACATTGCTTCACCACTCTTTTAACCTCTCTTTTTCTCTCCATATACTCCTTCCTCCTTGCATCACTTCTTTGTAAAAACCTCTCATATGCTAACTTTTCTCCCTTACTACTCTCTTTACATCATTTCACCAATCGCTCTTCATCCCTCCCGCACCCACTTTCCTGTAGCCACAAATATATATATATATATATATATATATATATATATATATATATATATATATATATATATATATATATATATATATATATTGTGGTAATGAGGGTCCCCTGTCCAGTTATAGAGGTGGTACCTCCCTATTATATATATATATATATATATATATATATATATATATATATATATATATATATATATATATATATATATATATATATATATATATATATATATATATATATATATATATATATATATATATATATATATATATATATATATATATATATATATATATATATATATATATGCAAAACAACCACTCTGAAAGAATAGAAAAACTCCAAGCGCTTTCGTGACTACTCACATTATCAAGGAACTATGAAAGTGAAGCATCCAAGGAAGCTATATAAGGGGTCGGCCAGCACCTCACTATCAGATCCCACAACGGTTAAACACGTGACGCGCGGCGAGCCAACTTGGATAGGTCCTTTGCAAAACTCACCCCCAAGCTATTTATTTGTCCAGTGTATTATTAAATTCTTCCCAAATTCTATTAATTATAAATGGATCTAATTTATATAAACCAAAGGAAATATTCATATTATTGTCAAAACTGCTTTTTATGAAACAAGATTCAATTATATTCCTGTCGACCATGGACTTGCTTGATACTACTTTCTCAACTTTTTGAAAATCAATTGGATGGTTAAAATCTCTTACATGAATAAATAGAGCATTGGAATCTTGTCCAGTTCTAATGCTATATTTATGTTGTTTTAATCTTAGTTCGAGATTTTTACCAGTTTGACCGTAATAAACTTTATCGCAAATTTTACAAGGAATCTTATAGACACATCCATCAGCATTTTGGGGGGAATTCTTAATCAAAAGTTTTTTTTTACTGTATCAAGATTTTTGAATACAACTTTAATATTAAAAGTCTTAAGAAGAGAAGGCATATCAACCAAGTTTTCATGGTAAGGGAGAACCAACATATTTTTAGTTGAATAAGGCTGGTTGCCCTTTTTTGGATTATAAAAAGTGTTCCTAGCAACTTTAAAAGATTTATCAATTACATTTCTTGGGTATTTTAAATCATTACCTATTTCATAAATTTTAGATATTTCCTCATCTATGAACTCAGGACTACAAATTCGTAAAGCTCTCAAAAACATTGATGAGAAAACAGACAGTTTGACTCTATCTTGATGCGAGGAATAATAGTGGACATAGGAACAGTTATTTGTAGGTTTTCTGTAAATTTTAAATTTGAATTCATTATTACCCTTAATAATTAAAACATCTAGAAAAGGCAATGAGTTATTTTCTTCAAACTCAACAGTAAAGTTTATAGAATGGGTGTAGACAGCCTGTACTGGCAGAGCACACAGCCTAGCCGTCTGCTCTGACTAGTTCATATTTCGCGGCATTCAGTGCTGCCCTCTGTAGGCCTACCTAGGTCGGTGGGACGCACAGTCCACCCTCTCTCACTCCCGCTTCGACCGACTTGAGGTACACAGGTACTCCCCCTCCACGGACTGGCTTGCGGTCACTTCCTCACACTGCCCGTTGTGTACTCACTCCTACCCGATTAAAGCCAATCTAGTCCACGGCCGTATCATTGCTACCTACGCTACCTTCATCGGCACTAAACCGCTGTTCAACAGTAAGAACAGCAATAACAGTGGTGACAGCGGAGTCAGCGGCATTGTGAGCCTTTTCAGGGTGGAGGGGATCGGTCGACACCAGTCAACATCATCCGTCGTCATCCAACGCACCTGCTAGCCTAAAGAGTTATCTGCTACTCCCAGCGTCTTGACGGGACCCGAGATAGATCTTCGTCCTAGATTTTTCCCACAAAATCTGGACATAGGCATCACTGCGTCATCTCCAGCCTTAGCAGTCACGTGTTCACCTCATCACCCTCTCTACAGCCCTTCAACACTCTCCAGCACCATTCTCCTGCCTCCTACAGCGTCCCTACGCCCTTCGCAGCTACAAGAAGTAGAGTTTCCTCCAAGAAGTTCTACCTGGCTTAGCCACGTGGGAACCCAGTTGGCTTAGCCCCTAAGCCAGCAAAGTTCAGCGTCTACGGCAGCTCGTGACTCATCATAGTGTCTACTACTACTCAGCGCCTACGTATCTCCAGCCAGTGCAGTTTTTTTTTTTGTGTTGCCCAGTTTAAATGTTTTTTTCCCTTTCCCTTGCTGTTTTATCACCAGTTCTGTTTTCCCCAGTGATCTGTTAAAGTAAAACTTACTCGTCCCAGTTCAAAGTTTCACTTAAGCTTGTTTTTAGCACGTTCGAGTAGTGCAGTAAATGTTTTGTTCTCCGTGTGCTGAAGCCGCAGTCAGGCAGCGCGCCCAGACACGCTTGCCAGTGTAAACAACCATACACCAGCTGTGGTTCACGCCGGGTACCCACGTCTAATATTTTATACCTCCACAGAGTTACTCCGGTCCTTCCTGTTCTTCCCAAGTCCTTTCTGATATTTTTTTTCTACGACATTGAAGCCCCATAGCAGTATACAAATGCTACGAGGCGTGTAGTGTCACTAGAACATCACTGAAAGTTCCAGCACCTGCCGTACCTTCGTCCACCTGCACTCAAAGTTAAGTAAACAGTGACTTACCTAGCATTTCCTAATATTTTGTGACATTATTTAACTGTCCTGCACCAATACAGTTAGTTACTGAAGCCATACTTCAGTAAATTGTTCAGTGTCATCAGTGCACATTTTGCCATTTACCTACAGCTTAAATTTTGTGAATTTATTTCTGCACTCCTACATTTTAAATTCCAGTTTTTTTCTATTCTGCTTCTTGCACCTCAGTTATTGATTTAAATTGTTCAGTGTTAACCATTTATACAATTTACCTCTCACATACAGTTTTCATGTAATTCCTGTGTGCTGTTATTTTTTTTTAGTTGCACCTGCAAGTTAGCCACAGATTGTTGACACCCCTGCACTGTTTTGTTTGTTAGTTTTTTTTTAATAAGTGTAATCTTCAAGTACTTAAGTATTAGTATATTCTACCTGCAGTCATACAATCTGTGCCTAGCCCATTAAATTTTTTTTTTTTCTGTTCCCCCATTTATTTTGCTCTACATATATTCTATGTTTTATCAGTGAATATTCACCTATGTGCATTGCTTTTTGCTATTTTATATACCCAAGTCATTGAGTGTATTTTTGGGAACCTGCTTATTTACCATTAATTACCAAAATTCCTTGTGAAGTTAATTAATTTTGACCTTGAGATTGTGCAAATTTTTTTTTCTTTTGCCAGTGTACACCCTGCTAACACCAGTTAACCTTTGCCATATTCTTGAATTTAATAATTTGCATTTTTATTAATTTTATTTTGTGTGCAATATAGCAATTCTGGTCAGTGTATTTTTTTTTTGTGTGATTTTTGGCACTATTCCATACTCTGATATCTTTTTGTGCCAACTTCCCTTGTGCTAGTGAATTACCTCCTTTTTTTTGCATTTCAATTTGCAACTGTTAGCACCCGCAATCTTTTTAAACTGTGCTTGCAGCACAGTTTAGTGTTGTGTAGTACCTGATTTATTTTAATTTTGTGCAATTTTTGCTACCAGTGTTACAGTTCAGCTCCCTTTCATAAATTTTGTGCCAGATTCCTGGTGAAATTATTGACTATCCTTAGCTTCATTTTGTGCACTTCCCTGTAGTACATTCACTTGCATACATCTCTTATTTTGTGTTCAGAGTGTATCACTATTCCCCTTTTTATTGTTGTTTTGCTCAAATTATTTCTATCACTAAGCAGTTTACCTAGTACTGTGGTGCTGAGTTCTCTTTGACTCTGTTTTGAATTGTAGCCAGTGCATACCATTTCTTGCTCTGACCTGTTTACCATCTTCGTGACCTACTTGCATTTCAACAATTGACGTCATGACTAAGACACGCAGTGGCCATGCCGTTACCCCAGATTCTGCTGGTGCCAGCAATGGTGCCTCAGCCAGCGTGAGCACGCGGCAGGGCATCGAAGCCTCAGCGACAGTTGGTCAACTTGTGGCTCAAGCCTCGACCACCAGTGGGCCGGCTCGTCGTCCACACCTGACCCTTATTTTCGACGGTCGTGCAAATAGTTTAGAGCCATGGCTGCAGTCAGTCGAGGCGACTGTTCAGGCTCTATTTGATAGCCCAACAGATACACAGTACATTCGTGCTGCTGTTGCAGCAGTGGATCTCACCCAGGGTGATATAGGTGCCTTTGTGCAGCTCAAGCGCGTCTGTAAGATTCAGTCTTGGGGTGAACTTAAGGAGGAATTTAGGCGTTATTTTCGGCGTAGTCGCCAACGCCATTACATTGACATCGTTACCAGCGTCTTGGCCGAATGTCAATACCGGCACGAAAGCCCCCTGGCTTGCGTTTGCCGTTTCGAGCAAGCCGCCACGGACTTTACTGATGCCGTCAACTCCACTAAGTGGGCGGATGGTGATGGCCGTATGGCTATTAAAGACATCATCCCCATGCTGGCTGTCGGCATCATGCGGAGGGATTCCGCCCCTAACCTCTGGGCTGCCATTGATGCGCTAGGACTCGGCCCTCAGCACGACGTCCTGGGTGCATATGACGCCATCGACTCGCTCAAGCCGCCTTCCGAGCAAGGCAAGGTTTGCCGCTTTGCGGATGATCCCCTACCCATCCTTGCAGCGCCGTCCGCAGTGACCCCGCGGTCGCAGCCGGAAGTCACTTTTGCTGCTGCTGTCAGACAGCCAGCTCACAAAGGTTCTAACCCCAGTCCCACTAATACGCGCCTAAGTAAAAATAGCGACCACAGTAACAACAGTCGGTCTTATACAAAAAAGCAGTCATCGACTTCCTGGACCAGGGCGAAACGTCGCCAGCAGACACCACCCCCAACCTCACCCGCTAAGCGTGTAGTGACTTGTTTTAACTGTGGCAAACGAGGGCACTACCGATCTGAGTGTTACAAACTTAAGTCCCCGCAAAGTAACCGTCACAGTCCCCACGCTCAGTATCAAGGTAACCGTCACCGTCCCCATGCCCAGTCTCGCGAGGGAATCTGTGTTTACCACAATACTTCCAGTCATACCTCCCATGAGTGTAACAAGCTGCGAAGTATGCTGACAGCTGAGTGGAGCAAGCAGTCGTCGCGCAATGCACATGCTCGTAGAAGCCCTTCCACTAGTTCGGGGGAAGAGGCGCGTCCGCAAAACCAGCGAAAGACGTAGTAACCCTGTCGGAGTCGCTGTATTCCGTCCCTGTCCGCAATGCATTCGCCGCCCTGGGCAGTGATACGCTTGCCGACAGTGAGGAAACCGAGTGTCTTGACGTTGTTGCTGAGACTCTTACCGTACCTTCCAGGTCGAGCCTCGTCAACAAGTGTCGAGCCTCGAGCAGCTGTGACTCCGGGGATCTCGTCGGCCTGTCATGCCTTCATGTTCGGTATGACAACCCATGTGGACCGCTCATCGAGTCCACTGTCCACAATAAGCCTGTTCAGCTTTTCCTAGACACAGGTTCGGTGGTTAACATTGTCCGCTCCACCTTTTTCCGAGACATTGGCCTTCACGCGGCCATGTTGACAGAGCCATCTGCCATTCAGACCTTGAGAGGAGTCTCAGGTAAACCGCTGACGGTTCGCGGTCGCACAACGCTAGAATTTGTGGTCCAGGGTCACAAGCTGTCCGCAAAATTCTTAGTCGTAGATGGTATTGTTTTCCATGGTGACCTGCTCATAGGGTTCAAAACCATGGCAGATCTTAGGATCCGTTTAGATCCAGCTGAGTGGAAAGCGGAATTCAACGGAGTGGATGTGCCCTTCTGGGGCGTGCGCTTAGGATCCACTACGTGCTACTCTGTCTCAGAGTATGCACAGTGCCTAGAATCGTTGGAAACCGGTGGTTTCCATAGCACATTCTCCCCGGGGTCGGTCTCTCGTCCTGATCGACCTCGTAGTAGAGCTCGTTGCCCATCACCTCCTGGCCATCAGCGCGTAGTTACCAGTGAAACCCAGTCTGGGGACGCCCAGTCTAACCTTCACTCTAACTCTGACGCTGTTGTAGAGACCAGCAGTTGTCAAGCCGCAGTATCCCTGTCGGCAGGCGACTGTCTGACTCGTGTCATGGCATCAGCGAGCAGAGTTACTGCTTGTACAAAGTATGACGTCACTTTGTCAGCTAACTCGCTCACTCCTGTTACGGTGTACGTGAGCAGAGCTTTTGAAGGAGACCATGTGCTGGTTGACAACGACACATGCCGAGTCAAGGGCCTCTCCCTTGAACCATCCTTGCACACAGTGCAACGTGGTAAGTTGCAAGTCCTTGTTGTCAACATGCATAGTCGAGAATTTCCCCTGCGGAAGAATACCTCACTTGTTGACCTTGTCAGATTCCCTCTCCCGGTGAGAGTGGAGGGTGAAGCCCCAGCTGACTTCCTTGTGAGTGCAGTTCTCCCAGGCGAGTCTGCTGCTGACTCTTCCAACACCCGGCCAGTGCAGGAAGATGATCTAGCTTTGACAGACTATCCTGAAGAGGTTCCAAAACTTCTCCAGGTTCTCAATCGTGCACGTTCTGCAGTTGCACTAGATGGTGAGTCAATGGGTTTGACCTCACTGATCTCTCACCGTATTCCACTTGACAAAGGTACTAAACCCATTTATGTACCTGCGTATCGCCTGCCACATGCGCAAAGAGTCTTCGCCGAAGAACTCATTACACGGATGCTCCGTGATGGAGTTATTGAGGAGTCCACTTCCCCGTGGAATGCTCCCCTTATTCTGGTTCCCAAGAAAGACGGAACCTGGCGCCCTGTTATCGATTACAGGAAACTGAATGCATGTACCATCCCAGACCGTTTTCCATTGCCAGTTCTGAACGACCTGTTGCAGAACATCGGCGATAATAAGGTCTTTTCAACTCTTGATCTTCTTCAAGGGTTCTGGCAGATCCCCCTCGATGATGAGAGTAGAGAGTTGACAGCTTTCTCTACTCCAACTGGTCATTACCAGTTCAGGAGGATGCCCTTCGGCTTGCGCGGAAGCCCAATCACGTTTAGTCGTTTGATGACGACAATTTTCCGTACCCTCCTAGGTGGCACGCTCATGGTCTACCTGGATGATCTCATAGTCATGTCGCAAGATGTCCCGTCACATCTTGAGAAACTTGACAGGGTATTGGACAGGCTAGCTCAGGCAAATCTTAAGGTAAAGCTCTCCAAATGTCATTTCCTCCGGAAGGAAATAAAATTTCTGGGTCACGTAGTAACTCAGAATGGCATAAAGACGGACGAGTCTAAAATCTCGGCCGTGCAGAAATTCCCCAGACCCATGACGGCGGATGCAGTCCGGTCCTTCATAGGCCTGGCGGGTTTCTACCGCACCTTTATCGCAGGTTTCTCCACCATTGCGGCACCCCTGACACGCTTACTCAAGAAGGATGCCCCTTTTGAGTGGACGTGCGATCAGGAACGAGCTTTTGTCATTCTTAAGAACAAGTTAACATCAGCCCCAACCCTTAGATTCCCTGATTTCACCAAGGCATTTACCTTGACGACTGATGCCAGCAAAGTTGGCATCGGTGCAGTCTTGTCACAGGAATCTAATGGGAAGCAACAGCCTATTGCCTATGCTAGCCGTGTTCTTACTAAAGCGGAAGTCAATTATTCAGTGACAGAGCTAGAAGCTTTAGCCATTGTATGGGCCCTGAGTCATTTTCGGGATATCATCTATCATTATCCTATCAAGATTTATACAGATCATTTACCCTTATTGGCCCTTTTTGCAAATAAGAACCTCTCGGGAAAGCATGCTCGGTGGTCGCTCACGTTCAATGACTACAACCCTGAAATTTGCTATGTCCCAGGTAAGCAAAATGTTGTAGCTGACGCCCTGTCGAGACATATAGCATTCGTGAGTGTCGGCAATTCGTTCTCTGTTGAGGATCTCGAGAGAGCCCAACGACAGGACCCTGTGTGGTCTCCAGTCCTTCGTTTCCTTACCAAGGAGGACGTCGACTTACAGGTCAAGTCTCCCGTTCCACTGAAGGATTTAGTGGTCAACCAAGGAGTACTGTGCCGTGTTGCACAGCTGGTGGACCCCGGCAGAACCGTATACCAACTGGTGATACCAGAGTCCATGATACCAGCTACTCTTAGGTTGATCCACAATGTCCCAGGTGTAGCGCACCCCGGGAAGGACCGCAGTATCAAACAGGCACGAATGAAATATTTCTGGCCTAAGATGGCATCGGACATTGCCAAGCATGTACACCAGTGTGTTGTCTGCCTACAGCACAAGGGTACCATTACAGGTCCTAACCCCATTCTAAAGTATCCCATTACAAAGGAGCCCTGGGAGAGAACTTCTGTCGACCTGTTGACGAACTTCTCGACCTCGGAGAAGGGAAATAAGCACCTGCTTGTAATGGTAGATAACTTGACGCGGTACAGTGAATTAGTACCCATTCCTGATAAAACCGCTGAAACGGTCGCTAGTGCTTTCCGTGAGCATGTTGTTCTTCGTCATACTTGCCCACGTGTCCTTCTGTCAGACAATGGGTCTGAGTTTATAAATGGCATAATGCAGGATCTTTGCTCCAGATTCAACATTCATCAAGCGCCAGTAGCTCCACGCCACCCTGCGAGTAATGGTCTTGCTGAACGTACAAATCGCAAAGTCCTGGAGGTGCTCAGAGTAACCGTTAACCCAAGTTGTACTACATGGGATGAGGCTATCCCAGATGTTCAGTGTACATTAAACTCCTCCCTCAACAGCTCGATCGGTGAGACACCTCATTTTGCTTTGTATGGCTATGACAAGCGCTTACCATATGAAATTCTGTTTACTCCACCTAGACCTACTTACGATACTGATAACCCCAGTGTAGTAAAGATGAGGACAACGCAGCTTGTCTTCCAGCGGGTACGAGAGAACCTTATGAAAGCTACTGATAGGTTCACGTCAGAGCGCAATGCCCGCGCCAAGGAAAGCAAAGTGGAACCAGGTTGCAAAGTTATGTTGCTCAACCCAGTGCAGACCCCAGGTATGCACAAACTTGTCCCAAAGTTTGTGGGTCCTTACCGTGTCCTACGACAGCTCCGTGGCAATAAGTTCGAGGTGAGGGAGATTGCTACGGGAGCTATCAAGGAAGCCCACCTTGATCACATGAAGTATGTGGACCATATGCAGGCCGAAGTAGAGCTGGAGGCGCGTGCGTTGCAACGCCACGATCAGACTAATGTTAGGGACAAACCGTCTACCCCTTCTCCCGCTACTGCTGGTACGGAAGACGGCCCAGTAAGGCTCCATACTTATGGCCTGCGACCCAGGACAACAGTACATTTCTGTGACATTGACGTACCTACTGACTTGTCCGACTCCTACGCTAGTTATGCTAATTGTTTGCTTGCAGAAATGGGTATAAATGCACACACATTGTATAGCTAGTCGATAATAGAGTCAGGGTGGACAACATCATGTAATTATGTAAATACTTTTAGAAGGGTACCCAGAGTGTAATGAATTCCATGGATATAGTATTATTGTATGTATGTGCACCAGTGTTTTTTCTACTAAAGAAAAAAAGCCTGTATTACGGTCAGGGTAGTGCTGCCCTCTGAGTTACATGTCACACCTTAGGAAATGCTACTGTCAGTCATTGTTTGCAGATGTGAGCGTGCAACAACGTTAGTAGACGAGTGGTCAACTGATGTTCAGCCCTGCGGACAACCTGTATATAGAAGATTTTAGTTCCAGTGCTGACGTCTCCCGGCTCTCTACTCGATGAAACAGCGCGGGCAAACCAGTTTTCTCTTCCCCTGGATGGGAGAGTTTTTTTTTTTTGCCTGTTGCATTTTTTTGTCCATTTTTTATTTACTAGTGAGCGAAAGCCAGTCCCTCTCTGGGGTAGCTAGTGTAATTCCTTTATACCTATGGGCCCACCAGTATTGTCGCGTCGGGACGACGCGAGGCGCGTGGCCGAGCAAATGTAGACAGCCTGTACTGGCAGAGCACACAGCCTAGCCGTCTGCTCTGACTAGTTCATATTTCGCGGCATTCAGTGCTGCCCTCTGTAGGCCTACCTAGGTCGGTGGGACGCACAGTCCACCCTCTCTCACTCCCGCTTCGACCGACTTGAGGTACACAGGTACTCCCCCTCCACGGACTGGCTTGCGGTCACTTCCTCACACTGCCCGTTGTGTACTCACTCCTACCCGATTAAAGCCAATCTAGTCCACGGCCGTATCATTGCTACCTACGCTACCTTCATCGGCACTAAACCGCTGTTCAACAGTAAGAACAGCAATAACATGGGCTAAGCTATTTAATTTTCCAAGAAAATGGTGTATATCTACATTTTCATAGTTCCTTGATAATGTGAGTAGTCACGAAAGCGCTTGGAATTTTTCTATTCTTTCAAAGTGGTTGTTTTGCATATTTTGAAATCACCTGTTTACTGTGATCTTACTGCATATATATATATATATATATATATATATATATATATAAAATGTAAATTATATATATATATGTCGTGCCGAATAGGTAAAATTTGTCAATTACCAAGAACTCATTTAAAATTAAGTTCTAAAAAAGTTCTCTTATACGTTTAAAGATACATATTTTTTCATATATGTTAATGTAAAAATTTATAATTTTTGTACCAAAAGAACCTCAGAAAACTTGCCTAACCTTATTATAACAAACGCAATTTAATTTAGCCTAATCCCTCTAAATATAATTTAGATAAGTTTGCAATAATTTAATAAAAAAAATTTTTCGTAAGGTTAAGAATGATTTTTGGAAAATACACAAATTTTCGCTTGACTTATTCAGCAAGAAGAGCGTTACTATTTAGGCCAAAATCGCAAAAAGAAGAGCAGAGAAGAAATCAGCAACTACAGACCAGTGTCACTGCTGTCAATCACTGGTAGGATCCTTGAGACAATAATTCCAAGACAAATGATAGTTTTTTGACTACCACTCACTACTTTGTGACCATCAATAGGGCTCCAGAAAAGGTTACTTTGCTGCTGACCTGTTGTTAAACCTCTCCACTAAGTGGCACCAGTCACTTGATGAATCCAAAGACAGCTGTGTGGCAGCACTGGACATTGCTGGTGCTTTCGACCGGGTGTGGCACCAGGGCCTCTCAGCAAAACTGCAAGCTCTGGGAATTGTAGGCTCTACGCTGTGTTTCCTCAGTGATTACCTTCATGGTAGATCTCTAATGGTAGTTCTCAATAGAAAGGAATCAGCAAGACATCCTATTGGGGCAAGTGTTCCACAAGGAAGTGTGCTGGGACCATTGTTGTGGAATGTCTACTTCAATGACTTTCTTCATCTCATCCCAGAATCCCATGCATATGCAGGCGACTGTACACTGACATTCACTTATCCAAGAGAAGAAATGCCAGCTGCTCTACGCTACATCAATCACCAGCTAAGAGCTATATCAGCTTGGGGAAATAGATGGAAAGTAACATTTGCACCTGAGAAAACACTGATGGTCTCTAGGCAGCATGATGGCAATGCCGGTGCAGTAGTAAGGATGAATGGGAGGGTGTTGGCACCCGGGGAAGAAGTTGATATCCTTGGGGTGAAATTTGACCCCAAACTGACCATGAAGAACCACGCTGTAAATCTTGCAAACAAGGCAGCCAGGAAGCTTACAGCACTTCGCCGTATCCTGCATCTGCTTGACAGTGGGGGTTGCAAGATTCTGTACAAGGCACACGTACGCTCACACCTTGAGTATGCTCCACTTTCTTGCTTTGCCTGCCCCCCCCCCCCTCTCATCTGCCACTGCTTGACAGAGTAGAGAACAGAGCAAGACGTCCCATCTCTCGCCTGGACCAATCCTGGATAGAACTGTCATTTCAGCAGAGCCTTCAACACAGGAGGGATGTGGGTGGCCTTACTGTTATGTATAAGGCCAATATTGTCAAAGTACCACACTTGGATCCACTTCGAGGACAGCGTGAAGCAAGCTTCTATACCACAAGACGGGCAGAAAGCAGCAGCTTCATTCTGGCTGTACCCTTCTGCAGAACATCACCTCATCAGAGATCATATATACCCAGGATGACTCGTGTATGGAACACATTCGTACAGCATTATGATGTCAACGAGATAAAGTCAGTTGATCAAATGAAAATGCTGGCCCACAGATGGCTCCAACTTCATCCTGTTCCCTACTTATAAGTATCATAACAATAAAAGTGCTTTCAAATGAGCTGATGTAGGTAACAGCTCTTAGCTTGGCAATAAAGCTAGGGATCCTTAACCTTGTCAAACTCTGTGTAAAAAAAAAAGAGGATAGGTAAATTATGTAGACTAGGTAAATTAAGCTATTATATATTGCGTAAATTTTAGCAAGGCTAAGTTCGATTTCTAAGTTTCCTTTTAATACCACACTAAAACTTGACACGTCAAATCTTTGCATAACTTGAGTTAACTGTTGTCATCAGAGACGCCGAATCTTAAATTGATCCACATTTTCTTAAGTTAGCCTTTTTTCTCACGCTCTTCTAACAGTGTTCCAATCAACCAGACGGTGGTGTAGACACCATATACTGAACACGTACATCAGCACTGAACACATACCTGAGCACTGAACACGTACCTGAGCACAGAACATGTACCCGAGCACAGAACATGTACCCGAGCACAGAACATGTACCCGAGCACAGAACACGTACCTGAGCACTGAACACATGCATGAGCACTGAGCGCGTATATACATGAACACTAAACGTACATGAGCACTGAGCGCGTATATACATGAACACTAAACGTACATGAGCACTGAGTAAAAACGTGAGCACTGAGCACGTACATCTCTTGCCAGCTGAGAGTAATCGCCCACGATCGTTCCAATAGAAGGGATAAGACGGATAATTAAGACTGTCAAACGAAGGAGAAGGCTACAAACAATTCCAGAAATCGCATAGGGTCATAAAACTCGACCAGTCAATTCCTCAGCGATTCAGTCAAGCAGCCAGCCATTCATCCAGCCAATCAACTAGCCAGCCAGCCATTCATCCAGCCAGCCATTCATCCAGCCAGCCATTCATCCAGCCAGCCATTCATCCAGCCAACCAGTCATTCATCCAGCCAATCAACCGGCCAGCCAGTTATTCATCCAGCCAGTCAACCAGCCAGCCAGCCATTCATTCAGCCTACCAGCCATTCAGTCATGTCAGGAGGAACAAGAGAACAAGTTCGCTCGGGAAACTTGAAATCTTTGAGTGATGCTGGAGTTCCATCAGCATCTTCGGTCTATATCTGAAGACAGTCAAAGTAACTCACTCAATCTTGATTTTCATGAATTTATGCGAGAAAGTTTAGTTGGAAAAGATAGTGAATGTCTTGCAAGGTAGTAAATGTCTTGCATGGCAACCAATGTCTTACAAGACAACCATTGTCTTGCAAGGAGACCAGTGTCTTGAAAGGGAACCAATGTCTTCCAAGGAGACCAATGTCTTGAAAGGGAACCAATGTCTTGAAAGGGAACCAATGTCTTGAAAGGGAACCAATGTCTTGCAAGGAGACCAATGTCTTGAAAGGGAACCAATGTCTTGCAAGGAGACCAATGTCTTGAAAGGGAACCATTGTCTTGCAAGGAGACCAATGTCTTGAAAGGGAACCAATGTCTTGCAAGGAGACCAATGTCTTGAAAGGGAACCAATGTCTTGAAAGGGAACCAATGTCTTGAAAGGGAACCAATGTCTTGAAAGGGAACCAATGTCTTGAAAGGGAACCAATGTCTTGAAAGGGAACCAATGTCTTGAAAGGGAACCAATGTCTTGCAAGGGAACCAATGTCTTGCAAGGGGACCAATGTCTTGCAAGGGAACCAATGTCTTGCAAGGGAACCAATGTCTTGCAAGGGAACCAATGTCTTGCAAGGGAACCAATGTCTTGCAAGGGAACCAATGTCTCATCTGACTGTCTTCGACTTTCAAAGTTGACAGTTTGATACTTCAATTTCTTATTGTCTTCATACTTAATCTGCAGGCGTGTTCTAGGATACAGGTCACTCTGAGGTAACAAGAGAACTTGTCTTTAGTTTGACCTTAAAACTGATGTTTCTCAGTGGAAGGTTTGAATTAGTTTTGGGCTGTGCATGTCCTAACGTGTCAGTTTTGTTGAAAAAACATAGATATTAGTTTCCATGTGATAACTTGTGAACGCCAAATCTGATTCAGATATTCAGAGCTAATTTGGAACCGCACTGTAAGCTTATGCCGCACTCTGCACTCGTTTTTACCTGTGCACTGCCGCATAAGGGGCTAGGCTTATGCAATATGGGGATACCTTTCTCGGATCACGCAGCGACTGATATACATTAATCTAATTTATCATTTTTTTTCTTAAAATACGTATTACCAAACCTTGTTCTACACCTGGTTCAAACAGATGGCGCCTCACTGTTGTTTACCCCTGGTACCCAAATTTACTATGACCTCTCCAAAAGTTCTCCCGCTTTAGAATTTTAGGTGGCTCACAAAAATTATTTTTCTACTTTAATTAAAGCTCCCTAACCACTAGCTTAACATGTCCCAAAATCAATCAATCAATCTGCCCAAAGTCAGTCTCTGCATAAAACAATATATTCCACTTGTCACCTCCCACCACTATTCTAATACACATATTTTTTGAATTTGTACACCTATACTTCTTCTATACTGATAATTGATTATTTAATATTACTGCTACCCCTTGATAATTGATAATTGGTTATTTAATATTACTGCTACCCCTTCTTTACCTCTAATTCTCTCTCATGCACTCAGTTTATTCCCAACGGAAATTCTCCTACAACCTTTAGCTAGAATCCAGCTTCTAATAATTCATAACATTAACAATCACTTATTTTCCTCTCATCTGTTCTACACCAACATCCAAACAACAACTTCCAAATTTTCTTATTTTTCGATTTCAACAAAAGGGAGTTACTAGCCCCCTTGTTCCCGGTATTTTAGCTTCCTTTTACCACACGCATTGCTTACGAAGGAAACATTCTTCTTCACTTCGCGTTGGAGATGAAAGGAAATACTATAGGAATAAGAAGATATAAGGTATTAGAAGAAAATTAACTAGTGTGTGTGTATATGTACGAACAACTGCACGTTTAGTATGATCTAAGTGTCAGCTGTACTAGCAAGATGCATCGGTTTCCTTGTGTGTTTACCAGACTAATTAAAGATACCAGAAATTATCAGCATTATTGTCAACGTTGAGGAAATAAGCTGTAGACTTCCCAATGGAAGGCACTGAGCTGCCTTCCTAAATATAGGAGGAAGCAGTGCCAGGGTCAACAACAAGGTGCTTGGCTAAGTGTGGCTCTAAGTGGCTCTCATCAACTAGGTGTTGCCAGGAATCGCTCACGAGTAAAGATTGTTGGTGCCTCAACACAGACAAACGTCAAGCGATGTGGAAGGGAAAAAGAAAGCAGAGGAAAAATGCCAAAGAAAACATGGGAGACTACCAGCTGAGTAATGACAAGAACCTCTGCCCTTCCATTAGCCCCCTTACTCCATACTATCATAACACGCAATACCAGCTTCCTCTCAGACACCACCCAGTACCCAGGGTACAGTCCAATGATGGCTCACTCAGAGTTAACAAAAGAAAAGTTTAGCAGAACTACATATTTAGAATAATGGGCGAAGGCTAACCAGAAAGAACAGTATAGGTGACCTCCAGTAATAACTACCAGAGAGGCGCTGGTGCTCCACCAGGTCCACCCGACGGTCCGTATCTCCGTAAATGGTGTGGACCACAGAAGGGCTGCAATTCGGAAGAGAACAAATAAAATCCCCCCCCTCCTCCTATAATCCTCCGGGGTAAATTTCAAAGGGGGAAAATCTCTGCTTCACAAGCCAAAATAAAGGAGGGGGAGGTGCTGGGTTCTTAGGCTAAGCCGCTTAAACTACAAAACCAGACTAGGGTAAGCCAGCGTGGGAGAACATACCCATGCAAGTGAACACGAACACCGGCCACCCGCCTGCACCGCTCCCTATGCCTCACTGAGCACATGAAACCGAAGGAACAGGCGGACCCAAAGTGGTTAAGAGCAGCTCTGATGAGCCCTCACCTGATCTCCTTCAAACACCCCATTTACCCTCTTTAATGCCTTTTCTTTTGATCGTGCTTTATTTGTGTACGCTGTATTAACTTTATTCCCAAATTTTATTAATATTTTATTTTTAGCAGTGAACATTTAATTTCCTAAAATACTCAGTCTTTATGACGGCGATGCCTGAACTGTTTTAAAGCAGCATAAGTGGTAAATAAAACAACCACAGAGTTGAATGATAGCTCTAGGCCTGTCGTGTTGCAATCACAGGAGCTTGCAATGTTGCAGAAATGAGTAGGAAGTCCAGGTAGATTCGTTCATGGGAATGACTCTAGCCAGGGTTGTTGTCCTGAACGTATCTATCTGGTCTTCCTACTAATTTCTGCAACACTGGAAGCTCCTGAAGTTGTGACTGCAACACGAAAGGCCTAGAGCTATCATTCAACCTCCCCCGTGGTTGTTTTTGCATCCTTTATCACACGTTCGCGATTGCATAAACTTTATATTTTTTTGGCCAAAAAAATTGTTATATAAATGTATTTACAATGAGCAAACTCCATTTTTCCAGTTAAGAATCAAGTCTGAAAACAAAGAAAAGTAACGATTTTATGTAGACACATAAATGGGTATCCCTTCATAAAGGGTGTCTCTACATAAAGGGACACCCTTTATGTACAGACATTTATTTCTACATAAAGGAACATCCTTTATGTATACATAAATGGGTATCCCTTCACTCTGGTCCATTTTAAACAAGAAACCATTTACATTCGGTTTAATTGAAAGTAATACAAAAGTGGTCAAAGGTATATATACTGAGAGAGGTGTATGCTTATCTTTCTGAAGAAAGCCGTGTATACAGAGGTATATACCTCAGTATGTATATACAGACTTTTCTTTAATACCACTTTCACTGGTAAAACACAGGTGAAATTCAATCTTACTGACTCATCTCATTTATGGCTGCCTCACAATTTCAAAAACTCCGTCAGCTCTCATGTTAAATGAACTTCTCTCTTAAACCCACCTCTTCAGTGTGTGTATTTCCAATTTAAAAAAAAAAAATTACGTTCTCTGGACTATGGATACTGAACCTTAATTTCGCCATTCAAATGCCTCCCCTCCTGCCACTGACGCTTCACATGGCTACTCAATTTCTATTTCCTCATCACATCTACCTTCCTTTTCCTCTCTGTAGAGAACTGATGAAGATACTGGTTGGCGAAAAGTTTACAAGTGTTGCACAAGTGTCTCATTCAGCTCCTTGTAGGTTTTCTAAGCCACTGATATAAAGATATTCCATTTCCTGTCTCTCTTATCGTCTCTGACATATGGATGAAAGTAGTCGCTCGCTTTCTGCCAGACTTGAGAACACGAATAAGACACATGTCGATATTGTATATGTTTATTATTTTCATGTTTCGTTTTAAATGCCAGAAAAGAACAACGAGTGAGTATAAAGCTAAATGGTTCAGATATGTGGATGACATTTTGTGTGTGTCTGGCTGAATGATATGGTCCTGGAATAATACGGTTCCGTCTATTAAATTCATTGTGGAGAAAGAAGTGGAACCTAAATTTCCATTCTTAAATGTGTTGATACAATGGGTTGACAGAAAGTTCAAAGTTACAGTATATATATAGGAAGGCCACTAATGTGTGCTCATACGTTCGCTACTATTCCAACCATGAGACAAGAGTAAAAAGGAGTGTTTTTCTAATCATGTTTCTGAGAGCTTACCGAGTGTGCAACCCAGAGTTTCTCGATGAAAAAATTAGGAAAATATTTGATATTGCCATGACAGTGCGGTACCCTAAGGAGTTTGTGGAACCAGTGTTGCTGGCAGCTAGAAAAACTTATAGGACTGAACCTAGGATAACACTAGATCAAGAATCTGTTGGCTCTCCCATACAATGAAAATTTATATATCTTGTCAAATGCCCCTAAAAGATTTAGTATGCAAGTTGTTTTTAAGAATTCACGGGCTGTTGAAAGCATTTTGATAAAGAATTTGCCTCAACATTTTGTTGATTACACAATTAGTTGCAATGGTTGCAACTTATGTGGAACAGAATGGCAAACCTTTAGATGTTGGGATATCGCAACACCAATATTTGATACTGTCTGCACAGGAATCAAATGCAATTTTCAGCCGCATCAGCGTTTGCACTAACTCTGCAAATTGGTCAGAAGCCAGATTCGTTGTTCCTTGTTCCTTTTGGCTTGAACGAAATACTGTAGAATTAGCAATTATAAAACACAATAAACATTCATTATATAATAACAGTTGCAGCTCATTCAAATTAGATGACTTTCTAACTGAAGACATTGTTCACACACTGAAGACTGATTCCTCCCTGAACTCGTTGGATTATCGTAAATGCAGCTCTACACTGACGAACTGAGTATCTTTTGCTGCTCCCAATTAAGCTCATGGATAAACCAGCATTTACCTGAGAGGTATTAGGCCAGCCTCTGGAAACTGATCAATCGTAAACACATTTTACAATTCAAAAAATGACAAACAATTAAATTAAATGAAGAATATATTGGTTTTTCCCTTATCATTAAAACCTTCTTGATACATCTTCTCTAAAGAATTTTAAAATCAAAGTTTCATTTAAAATTATAAATCTTGATGGTTAAAAAAAAATCTGATTAAAAATTCCTCCAAAAATGTTAGTGACGCTCTACAAGATTCCCTGTAAAAAATGTAATAAAGTTTATTACTGTCAAAATGGAAGAAACTTGAACTGAGATTACAACATAAATATTGTACGAGAAATGGACAAGAGTCTAATGCTTTTTTTTATTCATGCGAGAGATTTTAACTACAGTTAATTTTCGAAAGGCCGAGAAAGCTTCATAAAAAATAGTATTGATTTTAATATGAATATGGGTTTAGGGTTATACAAATTAGATTAATTTATAATTAATAAAATTTGGGAAGAATTTAAGGTATGCGTGAGAGGTCCTTGATACTACCTCCCGCATCATACAGGGACGGGTGTATTGTGAGGTGATATCTCAGGTCTTCTTTTGTTCTTTTATTTTTACAGGTTCTTGATAATGTGAGAAATCACGAAAGCGCTTGAAACTTCATATTCTGTCATCTGCTGTTTCAATTCACTTTCCTACTACATATATACTCACTGTTTTACCCTGGTATGTATAATGATGATTCGTCAAGCTCCCGACTAGCGAAACGATACCAAGATAAAATATCCTAACTTAGCAAATGCGTTCACTGACATACGAGGAACCAGGGGTGTTGAAGCACTTAGCAGTCATGTGACAAGGACTCGTGTCAAGCAGCAATAACCACCACCACCGTCTTAAGAACGATTTTCCTTACAGGAAAGTTGGTTAATAGGACTCAAAGTCTATTGAATACACGAAGGTGAGTACTGCATGTAACCAGTTCACCACCAGTCAAGAATAATGTACAAGGACTAAGCATTTAAGCAGTGATTAAAGTCTCAGTGTATATACACTGAGATGTATACCTCTCTCAGAGTATATAAGGGGAGCACTCTTAGTCGAGTGAAATTTTTGCCCAGAGGGGAGAGTGCAGTGAGCAGCAGCACTCGCCCTTTGAGTCAAAGTACCGTCATGGAGGCAGTAATATCAACCCAAATAACTGATCAGCCAGTGGCGGTAACAACCCCTAGCTCTTTCAGACGAATAAGACATGTGCAACACTTGGGTATCAATATCGAAACGTTTCGCCTGCAAGACAGGCTTCTTCATTCGAAAACAGTGACTAATACAGGAGATAGTGGATAAAGTAGATAGCTTAACGCAACTCAAAGTTACACCACCAAAGATTCCCAAGTGTTACCCATATGTATACTTGTATACCATATGTATATTTGTATACCATGTGTATACTTTTATATCATTAAAACAAAGGTACTTGGGTGTTTCAGTATCACCATCTTTAGCATTCAGAACCATTTATTTACCCGTATCACTAATCCATTAACTAATTTCAGAAAATCTTGCATATTGTAGAAAATATAAACAATCTTAATTACAACGTATTTACGCTGCTCATACATACATGAGAGAGTGGAGTTCAACTACATAAATAACTATTAATGGCTTCAAATGGGACGAAACTCGTAGGATTGAGGTATTACACTAGTGGGTAAGTAATTAAGAGGCGAGGCCCAAGAGCTGGAGCTCATGATGCGAGCAAGTCACAGTTTGAAAAGGAGCCAACAATGCTAGGAAATACTTAGATTATGAGCGATCATGACTTCTCTCCCACTGGTTAAGACTCCTTCCCCCTGACTACTGCCTGACAACACCTAGTCAAGGATCCCTCCCTGACAACACCTGGTCAAGGATCCCTCCCTGACAACACCTGGTCAAGGATTCCTCCCTGACAACACCTGGTCAAGGATCCCTCCCTGACAACACCTGGTCAAGGATCCCTCCCTGACAACACCTGGTCAAGGATCCCTCCCTGACAACACCTGGTCAAGGATCCCTCCCTGACAACACCTGGTCAAGGATCCCTCCCTGACAACACCTGGTCAAGGGTCCCTTCCTGACAACACCTGGTCAAGGGTCCCTTCCTGACGACACCTGGTCAAGGGTCCCTCCCTGACGACACCTGGTCAAGGGTCCCTCCCTGACAACACCAGGTCAAGGATCCCTCCCTGATAACACCTGGTCAAGGATCCCTCCCTGACAACACCTGGTCAAGGATCCCTCCCTGACAACACCTGGTCAAGGATCCCTCCCTGACAACACCTGGTCAAGGATCCCTCCCTGACAACACCTGGTCAAGGATCCCTCCCTGACAACACCTGGTCAAGGATCCCTCCCTGACAACACCTGGTCAAGGATCCCTCCCTGACAACACCTGGTCAAGGATCCCTCCCTGACAACACCTGGTCAAGGATCCCTCCCTGACAACACCTGGTCAAGGATCCCTCCCTGACAACACCTGGTCAAGGATCCCTCCCTGACAACACCTGGTCAAGGATCCCTCCCTGACAACACCTGGTCAAGGATCCCTCCCTGACAACACCTGGTCAAGGATCCCTCCCTGACAACACCAGGTCAAGGATCCCTCCCTGACAACACCAGGTCAAGGATCCCTCCCTGACAACACCTGGTCAAGGATCCCTCCCTGACAACACCTGGTCAAGGATCCCTCCCTGACAACACCAGGTCAAGGATCCCTCCCTGATAACACCTGGTCAAGGATCCCTCCCTGACAACACCTGGTCAAGGATCCCTCCCTGACAACACCAGGTCAAGGATCACTCCCTGACAACACCAGGTCAAGGATCACTCCCTGACAACACCAGGTCAAGGTGTCAGCATAGTTGCTGATCCCTGTATTCCCTGTATTATATAGCATAGCATATTAGTATCATCCATGTGCTTTAGATACGAGATCCCTTGTAGGCCTGTGGCTTTGTGTGACGTCACGGGATGCACATGTGTAGGCTCATACCTCTGCCCCGCTCTCACTCGGCGGCGGACCATCCAGACTAGAACACGGCAAGGCACTGGGCTCCATTCCTCTTCATCTCAGACTGACAATATATATTACCATCCAACAAGTGTGTCTACCTTCAACCTACGATATCTCCATTTATATATATATATATATATATATATATATATATATATATATATATATATATATATATATATATATATATATATATATATATATATATATATAATTATTGTACTCAGTAACCCACATGGAGACAGAAACTCAGGAGATTAATTGATTAGTATATTTTGATCCCTTCTGGGATCCTCTTTCTCTTCAGAAGGGGATCGAAATATACAGATCACTTAATCTCCCTAGTTTGTCGTTGTGGGATATTATTCAACATTGACATGTGTTCATTATACTTTAGTTATTCACGTATATATATATATATATATATATATATATATATATATATATATATATATATATATATATATATATATTTACATCAATCTTTTTGCATTTTTTTCTCAACACAAATCCACCACTAATACTAAAAAAAATGAAAAATTACAAGAGACCAAACTGAAAATATGAGTGACGGGGGGGGGGGGGGTGAAAGAGGCCACCATCTGGTCTTACCAAGTCTTGTGTGTGTGAGGTTGATAATGAGGTAGTGAGTGGTGATGGTGGTGGGACAAGTGCGTCTGGGCCGCCTGCAAGCACAACTTGCCAGACCATCTACAATAGACGGCACAACTTGGACAAAAGCATTCGGCAATATCTCATCGTAGGAGTTCCACATCGCATTGTTGGCGCACTTCCTCGCCCCTAGGCCCAACGCTGCCGGCAATAGGCATAGTTTATAAATTATATATATATATATATATATATATATATATATATATACACATGAATAACTAAAGTATAATGAACACATGTCAATGTTGAATAATATCCCACAACGACAAACTAGGGAGATTAAGTGATCTGTATATTTCGATCCCCTTCTGAAGAGAAAGAGGATCCCAGAAGGGATCAAAATATACTAATCAATTAATCTCCTGAGTTTCTGTCTCCATGTGGGTTACCGAGTACAATAATTATATATATATATATATATATATATATATATATATATATATATATATATATATATATATATATATATATATATATATATATATATATATATATATATATATAGTTTTTTTACTGGAACGTTGTTAAAAAGCGTTAGGATAGAATCCTGGTCCAAAGGCATGCTGGGAACCACCAGTTTCACGCAGAGCTGTTGGGTAAACATTTGTGTTTTTCTTGGCAGAGTTGAAGGGGAAGGAAAAGGCGGAGAAAACTTCCAAGGGATTTTTAATCGTTTGAGACGCAGACTTTAAAGGATTCCGTGAAGAGCAAATCGATAAAAAAAAAAAAATTCATGAGTGAATATATAAGGAAGGAAACTAAGCCACGAAATGTGGGGCAACTATGACCATATTAGCTGTTACTCTACTAAACTATTCACTGTGAAAGAAGAAATCCTTTTTTCCTATTTTAATAGATCTTTTGTGCAACATTTTGGTTATTTTTGTCGAATAGTTTCTCCTCTGCTGGCTTCATCAGTCTGTTACCCAAGTTATTATTGTACGCCGCAGCAGTGCAGAGGTAACGATGATGTGATCAGACCATCAGTTGTGTAGTACTAGTTCTAAAGGTGGTCAGTCCCTCAGCCTTGAGAATTGTTCGCCTCCATAGTTGGTAGGTAAGACACATAGGCAACAGTTAGGCAACTTTATTCCGAAACGTTTCGCCTACACAGTAGGCTTGTTCAGTCGAGTACAGAAAAGTTGATAGAAGCATGAAGAGACTTGAAGACGATGTAATCAGTCCATCACCCTTAAAGTTTTGAGGTGGTCAGTCCCTCAGTCTGGAGAAGAGCATTGTTCCGAAGTCTGAAACAATATGATGGACTGATTACATCGTCTTCAAGTCTCTTCTGCTTCTATCAACTTCTCTGTACTCGACTGAAGAAGCCTACTGTGTAGGCGAAACGTTTCGTAATAAAGATACCTAACTGTTGCATTTGTGTCTTACCTAACAACCTGTCGGTATTTTATACCATTTTAATGTTCAATCTGTCAGACACTACAACACAAGGGTATCTTGGTACAGACCTGAAATCAACCTCTACTAGTGAGAACGGCTGGATTTGAGAGGGACCTGACCTCCCAACATCTGCGTTCAACCTGTGACCTACGTCTCACCTCCTGGCGCTATATAAGGCTCCATCCTGTCACTTCAACTTCATATTGTTTCAGACTTCGGAACAATGCTCTTCTCCAGACTGAGGGACTGACCACCTCAAAACTTTAAGGGTGATGGACTGATTACATCGTCTTCAAGTCTCTTCTGCTTCTATCAACTTTTCTGTACTCGACTGAAGAAGCCTACTGTGTAGGCGAAAAGTTTCGTAATAAAGATACCTAACTGTTGCATTTGTGTCTTACCGTGTCCATGTATTGTTTGTAATGGCTTGATAAAGCTCCTGGAGAGCGAAACGTTGCCACAATAAATGTCACATTAGTTGCACTTGTGTCCTTTTACTTTACGCTATATATTTAATATCTAACACTATTTTCATAGGAATTTTTCGATGGATATGAAGGATGCATGTCACCTATATACCACCAAGTACTGAATGTAATGGTAAGACACATATGCAACAGTTAGGTACCTAACTGTTGCATGTGTGTCTTACCTAACAACCTGTCGGTATTTTATACCATTTTAATGTTCACACTGAATGTAATGTTTCCTTTGCCTGACTGGACCTTCCTTCAGCATGTGCCATTTCACCCACTCATGCTGACTCTCCTGTGTTCCCAGTCAGTAACGAGACCTCACTCTGGTTCTAACACCCTCCCACACACCTACTTCAGCTTAGAAAGTATATAAAAACTGCACCAATTTCGTGCCTTTTATTGGTAACGGCACCATCCACACACACATCATCCCCACCTCACGCGTGCACACGAGATGACAAGAATGTGTTATCACGGAACCACCAACGGGAGTGTCGGGTTTCTTAATGACTCGCTTCCTGCATCGCTCGCTCCGGCTGCCTCTCTTTCCTTACAACTGCCTCTACCTCTGAAAATTGTGTGTGATGAATGGTTTTGAAAAACCGACAAGTTGAAGAATTGAGACACTTATGCAACACATGGGAATCTTTATTGAAGAAACGTTTCGCCACACAGTGGCTTCATCAGTCCAATACAAAGTTGAAATCGGTAAGGAGAGGAGAAGTTTGAGGTAATCAGTCCCTCAACCTGCAATCGATGTGTTCAGTCCATCACGCTTGCCCAACCTTTGGACGACGACCTACTTACACTAGTGGCAGGTCCCACTGTGATCCCGCCTCCTCCTGCTTCACCTCACCGTTCTGCAGTATATAAGCCACCTCTCTGGCCCTATGCTGCATTTCCTACAAGAGTGATGGACTGAACACATCGATTCCAGGCTGAGGGACTGATTACCTCAAACTTCTCCTCTCCTTACCGATTTCAACTTTGTATTGGACTGATGAAGCCACTGTGTGGCGAAACGTTTCTTCAATAAAGATTCCCATGTGTTGCATAAGTGTCTCAATTCTGAAAATTGTCTTCGCCAATTACTTTGCCTCAGGGAGTTCAGATGAATCTCTCCGTGAGGACTGTTACTTATTTTCTCTTGGTTCACTACCGTCTTTCGTGTTTACCACTTATTCCCTTCAGTTCCGTAGCATTATTTTATTGTGATTTATACTTCTATAACACAAGCGAGAACAGTACATGGCAAAGACAGTAGAGGACTCTGATGTTCTCTGAGGCTATCTACTGAGACGAACAGTCTACTCTTGTAGTGTATTATCTAGGTGAACAAGTAAATCGCCTGACTCATAACCTCTGGGACTCGGGATCAATGCTACCAGTGTTCACAGCAGTAGGTACTAGGATGTTAGTTAACTGATGCGGAAGACATCCTGGAAAAAAAGGGAGGGGAGAGTATACCTTAGAGCTTAGACTAGAGCTGTGCTTTGAAATGAGCTTAGGTAGGACGACATCTCTTAGCCTACGAAGTATGAAAAGACGAATCTAGTTAAATCAACTGCGGCAAAACAAGCGCCTGGATTAATTATTATTATCCTAAGGAAGCACTCAGCGTTCGTGTGTGGTATCGCGTCTAAAGAAAGGCAATCAGGTTCCATCCAGTGAAAGGGAAGGGTATCGCTAGTTCTCTGGATCAGAGCCCTTTACCAGCATCAAGGTATCAGCCTATAAGAGGTGTGGAGAGGAGAAACGTGTTGACCTCCGCAACACGTCAACAGCAACCACAGGAAGCTGGAACACTGTATTGATCCAGAGAAAGACTACCCAAGTAAGAGTTATTCCAGTCCTCACATTGATCGTAAACAATACAGACAAGTTGATGATTAAGAAACGTGCAATACTGAGTTCCGTCAACCAGTGGCTTTTCTAACATCCCCCCCCCCACTCTCCGGTACTTTCTGTAACTACTTCAGTCACTGGTGGGCGAAACGTCTCGTTGGTACTCAGGTGTTATACCTGTGTCTTATTCATCAGTCCAGTCCTGCTTGAATGAAACAATGAAGATGTGCAGTTCTTGTATCCTAGTAAATAAATGTATCCAAGTTAATCCTTGTATCATAGTTAATTCTTGATAACTCTGAGGGTTTAGCGCGTCCCCATGACTATGGTCACAGAGCTCACCATTACCATGATCTCTGAAGTTTGTTGTGGTTTAACTTCTTTGTTTCTGTCTCCTTTCCTTGTGTTCTCGTTCTCTCTCTCTTCGGTAATTGTTGACATGTTATCTTGGATTTTTGTTCTTCCCTCCGCTCTACTGTCTGGTATTGTTCTCTCTCCCCCTCCCTCTATCCGTCCGTCCGTCATTCCCTCCCCCTATCTATCCGTCCGTCCGTCCGTCACTCCCTCCCTCCCTCCCCCTCCCTCTCTCTCTCCCTCCCCCTCCCTCTCTCCTTCCCTCCCCCTCCCTCTCTCCGTCCCTCTCTCCGTCCCTCTCTCCGTCCGTCCGTCCCTCCCTCTCCCCGTCTCTATCTCTACCCTCACCCTCTCCCCGTCTCTCTCTACCCCCACCCTCCCTCTCCCCGTCTCTCTCTCTCTACCCCCACTCCCACACCCTCCCTCTCCCCGTCTCTCTCTCTACCCCCACCCTCTCCCCGTCTCTCTCTACCCCCATCTTCCCTCTCCCCGTCTCTCTCTACCCCCATCTTCCCTCTCCCCCCCCACCCCCTCCCCCTCTCCCGTCCCCGTCTTTCTACCCCGCACCCTCCCTCTCCCCGTCTTTCTACCCAGCACCCTCCCTCTCCCCGTCTCTCTTTACTCCCCACCCTCCCTCTCCCCGTCTCTACCCCCACCCTTCCCGTCTCTCTCTACCTCCACCCTCCCTTTCTCCGTCTCTCTCTACCCCCCACCCTCCCTCTCCCCGTCTGTCTCTACCCCCACCCTCCCTCTCCCCCCCTACCCCCACCCTGCCTATCCCCGTCTCTCTCTCTACCCCCACCTTCCCTCTCCCCGTCTTTCTACCCCGCACCCTCCCTCTCCCCGTCTCTCTCTACTCCCCACCCTCCCTCTCCCCGTCTCTATCCCCACCCTCCCTTTCTCCGTCTCTCTCTACCCCCACCCTCCCTTTCTCCGTCTCTCTACCCCCACCATCCCTCTCCCCGTCTCTACCCCCACCCTCCCTCTCCCCGTCTCTCTACCCCCACCCTCCCTCTCCCCGTCTCTCTACCCCCACCCTGCCTCTCCCCGTCTCTCTCTACCCCCACCTTCCCTCTCCCCGTCTCTCTACCCTCCCTCTCCCCGTCTCTCTACCCCCACCCTCCCTCTCCCCGTCTCTCTCTAACCCCACCTTCCCTCTCCCCGTACCCCCCACCTTCCCTCTCCCCGTCTACCTTCCCTCTCCCCGTCTCTCCCCCCACCCTCCCTCTCCCTCTTTTTTTTAACAGGATTTGACAAGGTATATAAATTGACACGCTATATACAAGTTAAGGATTCTTAACTATTTTTAACAAGCTAAGAGCTATTACCTACATCAGGTCATTTGAAAGCATTTTCATTGTTATGAAACATACAAGTAGGGAACAGGATGAAGTTGGAGCCATCTGTGGGCCAGCATTTTCATTTGATCAACTGACTATCTCGTTGACATCATAATGCTGTACGAACGTGTTCCATACTCGAGTCATCCTGGGTACATATGATCTCAGATGAAGTGATGTTCTGCTGAAGGTTACAGTCAGAGTGAAATTGTTGCTGTCTGCCCGTCTTGTGGTATAGAAGCTTGCTCACGCTGTCCTCGAAGTGGATCCAAGTGTGGTACTTTGACAATATTGGCCTTGTACATAACAGTAAGGCCACCCACATCCCTCCTGTGTTGAAGGCTCTGCTGAAATGACAGATCTATCCAGGATGGGTCCAGGCGAGAGATGAGACGTCTTGCTCTGTTCTCTACTCTGTCAAGAAGTCTCAGTCTGTCTG
Source organism: Cherax quadricarinatus (assembly GCF_038502225.1). Classification (NCBI taxonomy): domain Eukaryota; kingdom Metazoa; phylum Arthropoda; class Malacostraca; order Decapoda; family Parastacidae; genus Cherax; species Cherax quadricarinatus. The sequence continues at coordinate 3,859,549 of NC_091341.1, forward strand.
TCTGTCTGTCTGTCTGTCTCTCTCTCTCTCTCTCTCCTTATCCCTTCTCCTCCCTTCCTCTTCTTCTTTTGACTCCTGCTCTTCAACCTACATTGTGTTCTAGGTAGGTGATCTTGGTTGCCAATATGACGTTTTTCAGAGCATAGTTCTAGCTGCCCAGACAACTTTTGTTCCGAGTAGGTAAATTAGATCTAACAAAAATGATCCCAAATGGAAGAACAATAGATTAAAACATCTCATTGGTCAAAAGAGAGGTATATATAGGCCTATCAAAAGAGGGGATGGGCAGTTAAGAAATCAATATATTCAATTAATGAGAGAAATAAAGAAAGGAATAAGAAAAGCAAAAAGAGACTAAGGTCGCAAGGGATTCAAAGACTAACCCAAAAGGGTTCTTTCAGGTATACAGAAGTAAGATTAGGGACAAGATTGGCCCACTTAAGAGCAACACTGGTCAGATCACTGACAGTGATGAGGATATGTGTGAAATTCTAAATACCTACTTCCTCTCAGTTTTCACCCAGGAAAATACTAGCGATATTCCCGAAATAATAGATTACGTAGAACAGGATGATAATAAACTATGTACGATTGCGGTAACTAGTGACATGGTCCTCAGATAAATAGAGAAACTAAAACCTAACAAATCCCCAGGTCCTGATGAACTGTCTGCAAGGGTGTTAAAGGAATGTAAAGAGGAACTTAGCATACCTTTGGCTAATCTTTTTAACATGTCACTACAAACTGGCATAGTGCCTGATAAGTGGAAAATGGCAAATGTAATACCTATTTACAAGGCAGGTGACAGGTCCTTGGCTTCGAACTATAGACCAATAAGCCTTACCTCCATTGTGGGAAAATTTATGGAATCAATAATTGCCGATGCAATTCATAGCCATCTTGACAGGCACAGATTGATTAATGATTCTCAACACGGTTTTACAAAGGGGCGTTCCTGTCTTACGAATTTACTAACTTTTTTCACGAAGGTGTTTGATCATGGCAATGAATATGATATTGTGTATATGGACTTCAGTAAGGCTTTCGATAGAGTTCCACACCATAGGCTATTGAGGAAACTTAGGGCACACGGAATAGGAGGAGAATTTTTTTCCTGGGTAGAGGCATGGCTGACAAATAGACAGCAGAGAGTTTGCATAAATGGGAAGAAATCAGAATGGGGGCACGTCACAAGCGGTGTTCCTCAGGGGTCAGTGTTGGGCCCGTTGTTGTTCACAATTTACATAAACGACATAGATGAGGGAATAAATAGCGACATAAGCAAATTTGCTGATGACACCAAAATAGGCCGTCCAATTCATTCTAATGAGGACATTAGAGCACTCCAGGATGATTTGAATAGACTGACGCAATGGTCGGAGAAGTGGCAGATGCAGTTTAGTATTGACAAATGCAAAGTTCTAAATGTTAGACAGTTAAATAACCATGCCACATATAAAGTAAATAATGTAGATCATAATACTACCGATTGCGAAAAGGATTTAGGAGTTCTGGTTAGCAGTAACCTAAAACCAAGACAACAGTGCATTAGTGTTCGTAATAAAGCTAACAGAATTCTTGGCTTCATATCTAGAAGTATAAATAGAAGTCCTCAGGTTGTTCTTCAACTCTATATATCCTTGGTTAGGCCTCATTTAGACTATGCTGCTCAGTTCTGGTCACCGTATTACAAAATGGATATAAATGCTCTGGAAAACGTACAAAGGAGGATGATAAAGATGATCCCATGTATCAGAAATCTTTCCTATGAGGATAGACTGAAGGCCCTGAATCTGCACTCTCTCGAAAGGCGTAGAATTAGGGGGGATATGATCGAGGTGTATAAATGAAAAACAGGAATAAATAAAGGGGATGTAAATAGTGTGCCGAAAATTTCCAGCCAAGACAGGACTCGCAGCAATGATTTCAAGTTGGAAAAATTCAGATTCAGGAAGGATATAGGAAAGCACTGGTTTGGTAATAGAGTTGTGGATGAGTGGAACAAGCTCCCGAGTACAGTTATTGAGGCTAAAACGTTGTGTAATTTTTAAAATAGGTTAGATAAATACATGAGTGGGTGTGGCTGGGTGTGAGTTGGACCTGACTAGCTTGTGCTGCTGGGTCTGGTACAGTGCTCCATCCTTGAGTGGGGATGACCAGACTGGGTGAGTTACTGGGATAATCCGGGGGGGGTGGGATATTGGGATAATCCGGGGGGTGGGTTATTGGGATAATCCGGGGGGTGGGTCATTGGTCTTATCGGGGGGGGGGGACATGGACCTGCTCCGCATGGGTCAGTAGGCCTGTTGCAGTGTTCTTTCTTTCTTATGTTCTTATGTTATCTCCCTTTACTCCACTTTCCCGCTTCCCTTCCCCCTTTCACCTGCCCATCCTCTCCTCCTCCACACGCCCTTGCCCTTTTCAGACATCTTTCCCATCTCGCTCTCTCCTGCCCACACCAGCCCAGGCTGGTGTTGGATTATCTCACGCCTCGGGAGGCTGTAATCACGATGCCCGCCGTATTCCATTAGTGGCTGATGGATGAGCTGAAATGTGTCGTAATAATCACTACACAGCACCAGCTTAGGGCCTGTCAGTGCCTACTGAAGCCTAGGGGACTGCCAGTGCCTACTGAAGCCTAGGGGCCTGTCAGTGCCTACTGAAGCCTAGGGGCCTGTCAGTGCCTACTGAAGCCTAGGGGCCTGTCAGTGCCTACTGAAGCCTAGGGGACTGCCAGTGCCTACTGAAGCCTAGGGGACTGCCAGTGCCTACTGAAGCCTAGGGGACTGCCAGTGCCTACTGAAGCCTAGGGGACTGCCAGTGCCTACTGAAGCCTAGGGGGCCAGTGCCTACTGAAGCCTAGGGGACTGCCAGTGTCTACTGAAGCCTAGGGGACTGGTGCCTACTGAAGCCTAGGGGCCAGTGCCTACTGAAGCCTAGGGGACTGCCAGTGCCTACTGAAGCCTAGGGGACTGGTGCCTACTGAAGCCTAGGGGACTGTCCTACTGAAGCCTAGGGGACTGCCAGTGCCTACTGAAGCCTAGGGGACTGCCAGTGCCTACTGAAGCCTAGGGGACTGCCAGTGCCTACTGAAGCCTAGGGGACTGCCAGTGCCTACTGAAGCCTAGGGGACTGCCAGTGCCTACTGAAGCCTAGGGGACTGCCAGTGCCTACTGAAGCCTAGGGGACTGCCAGTGCCTACTGAAGCCTAGGGGACTGCCAGTGCCTACTGAAGCCTAGGGGACTGCCAGTGCCTACTGAAGCCTAGGGGACTGCCAGTGCCTACTGAAGCCTAGGGGACTGCCAGTGCCTACTGAAGCCTAGGGGACTGCCAGTGCCTACTGAAGCCTAGGGGACTGCCAGTGCCTACTGAAGCCTAGGGGACTGCCAGTGCCTACTGAAGCCTAGGGGACTGCCAGTGCCTACTGAAGCCTTCGGGGCTGTCGATCACTATTGAACTTGATGGAAGATGCGGAGAGGGAGGGTTGAGGTAATCAGTTTCTCAGCCTAGAGATGATAGATTCAGTCCGTCAGCTTTGATGAAAGTACTACCTCTCATCATGGCTGAGGGACTGAACATATCTCTAGGCTGAGAGACTTGATCAACAAGCCCCGTCCTCGCATCTTCCACCAGGTCCAGTTTCAGGTTCAGGTAGGTTTGCCAGGACGGGTCCTGGCCCGGGTCTTCATGTGGTGATCCGGCAGTGGCTCCCGAAGGATTGTCGGAGTTCGTACAAGTGATGTACCGTTTACAGCCTTATGACAAAAGTACGGTTAGTTTTCTTGGGTTCAAATGGCGTCAGGGCCGGTGTTCTTGCTGGTATGAGGCTTTCAACTCTCAAAAGCTCTATTCCATTTGAGCCATTCTTGACACTCAGGCCGCAGCCAGTGTAGACTCAGGAGATTCTGTGGAACGCATCTTCGACAGATTCACTGAATCTGTTTGCAGGTGTAACTCCTCAGCTACGTTGTATCTTAGATACTGTGGTGTTGGCGAAGTTTCTCGAAATACAGTATACCACAGCTAGATAGTAAACGCAAATGATAGGCTAAATGCTCAAAGAAGTTGCTGGCTACAACTCCAACTAATGTTAGTATTGTGAAAATAATGTACATAGACTTCAGTAGATACTTATTATAATACAAAAAAGCAATAACCCTACTACGGTCATACAGATTTTTATATGATTAAGTTATGCCAATGTTAATATTTGCTAGAGAAATATATTCCACCTTTGGAGTTAATGCAAAGCGACGGCCTTTGAATAATTTTGAATTCTCCTAAAACTATGTAGTTCTTAACATGAGAAAGGAGATCGATAATTTTTAAAGGAGTGGCCTGGTAAGCCAGTGGAAGGTCTCTGTCAGACGATCAAAAGCTCCAACTGCAGGTTATATGACTATGACCTGCGTCATGAAACACTTGTCCTGTTTCTTGACAAACTTTACCTAGCCTAAAGGAGCTTGGTATTTTACATAAGAATGAAAGAACACTGCAGCAGGCCTACTGGCCCATGCGAGACAGGTCCAATTCTCCCACCGGCTTAAGCCAATGCCTTAACCTAGTCAGGTCAGGTCACTTCCACTTAAGGAAGGAGCATGGCATCAGACCTAGTAGCACAAGCTAGTCAGGTCCAACTTATACCCACTCATGTATTTATCTAACCTATTTTCAAAACTACACAACGTCTTAGCTTCTATGACGGTACTCGGGAGTTTGTTCCACTCATCCACAACTCTATTACCAAACCAGTGCTTTCCTATATCCTTCCTGAATCTGAATTTTTCCAGCTTAAAGCCATTGCTGCGAGTCCTATCTAGGCTAGATATTCATAGCACGCTATTTACATCCCTTTTATTAATTCCTGTTTTCCATTTATACACCTCAATCATATCCCCCCCAATTCTACGCCTTTCTAGAGAGTGCAGATTCAGGGCCCTCAATCTATCCTCATAGGGAAGTTTTCTGATACATGGGATCAACTTTGTCATCCTCCTTTGTACGTTTTCCAGCGCATTTATATCCATTCTGTAATACGGTAACCAAAACTGTGGAGCATAACCTAAATGAGGCCTAACCAAGGATATATAGAGTTGAAGAACAACCTGAGGACTTCTATTATTTATACTTCTTGATATTAAGCCAAGGATTCTGTTAGCTTTATTGCGAACACTTGTGCATTGTTGTCTTGGTTTCAAATTACTGCTAACCTCAACTCCTAAATCCTTCAGTAATATTAAGATCTACATTATTTAGTTTATACTTTGCATTTGTCCATTTCCAGCGTTAGTGACAGGATAATTGAACATAATATTTTAGTTGCCATCAAAATGTTGAAAAATGAATCAAGACGCTGTCATCATAAATCTTGCTAAATGTCTGGAGGTAAACGCCCATGCAGATATGTAATTAAAACGGATGCGTAATTATAACCCGCACGATCTATATCTCTGTAGACGACAAGAACACTTCACCTCTCCATGGAAGTTGTGTTCACTGAATATCGCATATATGAAAGCCACTCCCAAGAAGCTCATCCCCATTAATCCTTTCCTTTAACCACTTGCAAAGGCATTTATTCAATAAATTTTTCTCTTAACTATTAGTAAAAATATACCAGAAGTTTCATACATCGATGGATCTAAGCAGGAGTCTACTGGCAGGGTTGCATCTTCTCTTGTTGCTACAGTCTATATACATGTAACGCTAGAAACCTTGTTGTTATGCATAAGATTCAAGAACTAGGTATCTACACTACAAACTAAGTTTTTGCATCCAAATAGTTTGACTTGTTGATCATTAGTGATTCTGTCATCACTGAAGCTTATTCTAGTATTGGGGAGAGGTCTAAAACTAGTCAAGTGGTGGGGAGAAGCTGACATCTAGTCTAGTGGTGGGGAGAGGCCTACAGGTAGTCTGAAGGTAAGGAATGTAGGGGTAAAGGAGTGAGACCAGCTGGCAGTTGGGTGCACTAGAGCTGAGCCTGCATCCCTGTTGAAAGTTCCATCAATCTTGTAGATTGATGGACTGAACACATCGACTCAAGGCTGAGGGACTGATTACCTCAAACTCCTCCTCTCCTTACACCACCTGCTTTGTATTGGACTGAAGAACCCACTGTGTGGCGAAACGTTTCCTGAATAAAGATTCCCATATGTTGCACAAGTGTCTCAATCTTCAACTTGTCGGTTTCTCAAATCATTCATCACAGCGTACGTTGACGTTGTTTCACTCTCACTGGACAAACACGGATCACGAAAGAGGTCACACACTCGCCGTCCTACGGCCTGGTGTAGACTAGCAACAAACATTCGCTGTGTACCGCTCATATAATAAAAGTAAGGCTCGCCACCACACCTATTACACGCTAGTGCAAATATTGTCAAAACCAAATGCAACAATATTTACGTTCTCTCCAGCTGTGTAAGAGAGAGGAAAGCACTATTATAAACAACGGTGTCTCCTAAGTCTGGAACAATAGGTAAAACTGGAAAAAAAAAGACCGTAACAAAGGTTTCAACTCAGAGGATGTTCAATGTGTACGCTATTATTATTATTGATACGTGATGGCAAACGAGATATCCAGTCAACAAGCACACGACATTATAGCACTTGTAAAAACAGTCGTAAGGATGACTGTTGAAGTCACCATCAACAGCAGTAATCTGGCCATGAGCAGTAGCTCCCTGTTTCCGCCATAGACACACTATAATTGCCTTTTTATATTTTAAGTTTTCCTTGTGGTATGCTACAACTTACTACGTTTTATAGGTGTTGTTCAACGTAACTTAACTTATAAACGTGCTGTAAACCGTATGTGAAGAAGTGACTTAATTGGTGTGAGGACAGTGGTGTTACAAGAGTCGTTGATGTTAACTGCTCAGCTGGAGGGTTGGCAGCCACAACACACCCGCTGAGACATGCTCACTGTGTTAGCGGATCATGCTGACTTAGCTTTGACTTAGGGGGATCACGACTGTTTATTGTTTGTACGATGACTGTGAGCAGGTCATCAGCTGTTTCTGGGTGTTGGTTTACCCCCAGCTTGTCTAACTCTGGGGAAAACAACACAGGGCAAAGCACTGACGAAATAAGAAAGTTATTATATTTAGGGGAAAGCGCTACACCCATCGTGGTATACAGCGGGAACGGTGGTAATCAAGAGCTCCTCACCGGTATCAAGGCTTGAAGGTGGTAAAACAGGATCTCACGGTCTAGAGCGAAGATTTCTGCTAAGAACTCCACAATACATAAAAGAATAGACGATGCTATCATATAGCAACCTAGAGTTACCTCCACTCATACTACTCATACTACCCTCTGTGTCCTTGTAATATCTGTATCGGCTTGACAAAGCTCCTGGAGAGCGAAACGTTGCCACAGTAAAATGTCACATTAGTTGCAATTCGTGTCCGTTTACCTAACATTTTGTCGGTAATTCTACCATTATTAACTCTAAATACTATCAGTGATAGTCCCACGTACACTGTCTTGACACACCAGGTCAAGACGGAAAAGACAAAAATGCTCTTACTCCGCTTGCTTCATATTGTGCTTGACTTAGTGGAATATTGTGCTTGACTTAGTGGAATATTGTGCTTGACTTAGTGGAATATTGTGCTTGACTTAGTGGAATATTGTGCTTGACTTAGTGGAATATTGTGCTTGACTTAGTGGAATATTGTGCTTGACTTAGTGGAATATTGTGCTTGACTTAGTGGAATATTGTGCTTGACTTTGTGGAATATTGTGCTTGACTTTGTGGAATATTGTGCTTGACTTTGTGGAATATTGTGCTTGACTTTGTGAAATATTGTGCTTGACTTTGTGAAATATTGTGCTTGACTTTGTGGAATATTGTGCTTGACTTTGTGGAATATTGTGCTTGACTTTGTGAAATATTGTGCTTGACTTTGTGGAATATTGTGCTTGACTTTGTGAAATATTGTGCTTGACTTTGTGAAATATTGTGCTTGACTTTGTGGAATATTGTGCTTGACTTTGTGGAATATTGTGCTTGACTTTGTGGAATATTTAAATATGCTTCTATCGTAAAGGAAGAAACATTCTACAACTTGACTTTCCGCATCTGCTTCCACCTAAGTTCATTTTGTTATGTATCGCTGCTACAAAGGTCTTCCACTTTGCCTAACTTTAAGGAGCGTATTAAACATATTCAGTAAAGTGGGGAAAGATTTTGGTATTAGGATCGTCGTAGTCGACACTTCCAGAAAACAATTTTCTCTTATCAAATCTTACTTGACAGGGATTACTTCTTGATCAACAGAGGCGGAGAGTTAGATTTTGCCCCCGAAGCAATTAGTGCGCCCTAAGTCCTTCCTGTGGAGGGCAGCGCAAGAGCATATTGATGCAACGGCCTAGGAGAAAGGTCCCCAAAAAGGGCTAACGGAAGTACAGGCGAGGAGGAGTAAGGATTATGATACCGACAAGATGATGAATTAGACATGTGCAACATCTGGGTATCTTTACCCAGATGTTGCACACTTGTCTAACGCGTCGGTCTGGAGTTTTATGACTCTCTGATCGCGGGTTCTATCCCCGCCCGTGGTATGGTTTAATTCTTTATAATATTGAACTTATCATTGTGTGGAAAGTACTAAATCACTGCCTCTTGCAGATCAATCCGTTTTTCAACCATCCTGAGACTATATAAAAAAAAAATACACAAACTTGTGCAGATGTTCAAGTGTCTCAATTATGAAGTTGTCGATTTCAAAACCATCTACACGAACTTAAAAAAAAAAAATGCTTCCTAACAATCTTATAACTCGTGTATATCGTCAGCTTCCTACTGTGTCCTCTTATGAGTGACAACACAACTCATGGTCACGCACACAAGTGTAAAAATATATATGGCAGGATTCAGCGTTAGCCGGTTGAAGATAAAATGTGGAACCAAGAGCTGGAGTTCATCCCTGACAAGCACACACAAATGATTACTAATTCTCTCTCTCTCTCTGTCTCTCTCTCTGTCTCTCTCTCTCTGTCTCTCTCTCTCAGCAAAGCTGTTATTTAATAAAGGTTCTTAGACAGCTGTGAAATATGAAGAGCTGTTTTCCCCGCGTAGATTATTTAATGTCGGCAATAAAAAAAACTAAATACACAAAACACCCCTCAAAAATAAAATTAAATTAATAAACAATAAAAAAATCCGCCTTTGGAGCTTTGATCATCTGACCGAGGCCTTCCGCTGGCTTACCGGTCCACCTCTGTAAAAATTATGGTTATTTATTATCATGTTTGGTGGTACTAACAGCAGTTAAAATCCATTTATAATGTCAAAGCGAAGGACTCCAAAATTTCCCCGAGATCCCTACAGGCATCCCAGTAATTATATAAACTAAGAAAGCAACAAATTCTAAACTTTGTGGAAACAGTTAAAATATGCTCCACAGTCAACTGCAAGCCACAAGCTACTTCGAGGGAAGCTGGAGCATCTGTAAACAGGGTGAAATGTGTGTTCAGAATTCTCATTCCTGGGTCATCTCGAAGTGACTATTTCTGCTGAGGGAGGAGAGATAAACAACCACGTCCTGTCGAGCCTTGTATAACTTGTACTTTGTCTGTAGGGGCCCACCAGGTGCCCCACTGCCCGAGGGCATGCGAATATGCTTTAAGAAGTCGTTGTGACGAAGAAATCGGCTTTATAGTGAGCTTGTTATAGTAACCTTCACCTTAACATTCGTCCAGGGCATCAACATGGCCGGGGCACCAATACAATTGTACATCCTTCAGGCGAGAGTGGAGGTGGACTACTGTAATCACTCTTGAATCTTTTGGACCACAAGATAAACAAATGCATGAGATGCCCGAGAAAACAGAACACCGGGAATCAGAGTAAACAATGAGCTGACATCCACCTAAGCCTCCTGTCAGGACCAGAGTAGAGACTGAGTAGTTTCACAACTGACGCAAAAGACGAGTTTGGTTATTGTTCACAAAGCCCAGAATGTTGTTCATGGCAATATCAACTTTCCTCCTCCTTTAGTATCTCGGTAATAATCTCTGTCCTTGAAACAAACAATATCATCCTCCAAGATATTAAGCAAGGTCATCACTCGAGCTTTGGGTTCCCATCCACCGCCTAGAAATACGTACCTCAGGCACTATTCAATTCAGAAAGGTAGAGAAGTTCATCTTTCCTACAGCAGACACATCAAGGTCACAATCCACACGAAACAGCATACAAAGGCTTCCATGGTGAGCAAATATCTCCCTCTCTCCATCACAAAGACGGCAGCATAAGCTGGGCTGCCAGGTCTACACTAAACCCAAAACAGGTAGTACAGACCCAGCTCCTCACGACAGAAATCCAAGCAAAGCTCACTAGACTACACAGAGGTGTCAACAAGGAAAGTAGAGAATGTACCTATGCAAATCGCATCCCTATTTAATGGACGGGATTTAGCAAGTGCAATGGAAAAGAGCTGTCCAAGAACTGTCAGTCATACTCTAACCTTGAACGGCACGAGGTCACATACAGGTGGAGCACTGCCCACCGTTCCACCTCCTACGTGTGGTGGGAGAGCACCTGAAGATAAGAATCCACCTTAAAATTCTATACATGGCAGGTCAACGTCAGTGCCGATCAAATATGATTCACAAGAATGTTACCTGCTTCTAACAAGAAGTACCACACTATGGAGTAGCATCCAAGGAGCAAGCCATCTCAGCTGGGTCCGGTTAGAACAAACTGTCACGATCTTCTTGGTTAGAAAACCAGCAGCCAAGAGAAATGGTGCTTAATATTGCTTACTGCCATCTGAAGCCGGTGACAGGAAACCTTGTTACTAGACGTTGAGAAATACACTACAAGACTATCTACATACAAGGTGAAACCCTCCTGGATGTCACCAGCCAACCGAGCCAAGAGGTTAGTCGTCGGTCGGAACTTTAAGCCAAACTGCACCAAGAAAGATGCAGCCTCACGTCCCCTGGCACCATAACTTACGAACATTCAACATCCTCTCCATCAACTTGTAAATGCAACTCGTCTGAAAGATGGGGGCAGCAGTACTCGGGTTCCCAGGTGTCTCGGCAAGGCTCATGAAAGCCAGCACTACAGACTGCCACCTGTTGTGGGGACAGCACCCTACTTGTCCAAAAACAAATATGTCCAATAAAAAAAAAACTTGAGTGAGAGGAGGGAGGTGCCGCAGCACGTCGTAATGATACCTCGTCCTCCCTCAGAGCCGTGGAAGGTAATACCGACCAGTCAAACAGATCCAAAACACGTCACAACGCTCTACCCTCTACAGTGGACAAGGAAATTGTTTACCGACACTTTTGGATCCGTCAAGTACTGCAATTCCCGACGCCATAGACGCCAGACGCAGACGCTAGACAAAGGTATATTAGCCATCCCGAACTGTAAAATAAGTACATTATTGAATCCCTGAATAATATTGATATTTTAAAATTTAAAGAAGTGAAGCAAATGGACTTGCTCAGTAGCTGAGAAAAGAAATAGTACTTACCTGTCTGAGAGAGTTGTGAGCGCTGAGACGGTGCCTGGCTCTCAGCAGTGTCCTCACGCCTGCAAACATTATATCAACCATGTTAAACTTTAGTCAAGTATGAAGGGTTTATGTGAGGGAGGAGGGGGTTCAGGAAGAGGGGAAGACGGGGGTTCAGGAAGAGGAGGAGGGGTGAGGGATGGTGTGGAGAGTCGCCCCTATATGTTATAGTGTGGCGGGTGCAGTGTGGCGGGTGCAGTGTGGCGGGTGTAGTGTGGCGGGTGTAGTGTGGCGGGTATAGTGTGGCGGGTATAGTGTGGCGGGTATAGTGTGGCGGGTATAGTGTGGCGGGTGCAGTGAGGCGGGTGTAGTGTGGCGGGTGCAGTGTGGCGGGTACAGTGTGGCGGGTACAGTGTGGCGGGTATAGTGTGGCGGGTACAGTGTGGCGGGTACAGTGTGGCGGGTACAGTGTGGCGGGTACAGTGTGGCGGGTACAGTGTGGCGGGTACAGTGTGGCGGGTACAGTGTGGCGGGTACAGTGTGGCGGGTACAGTGTGGCGGGTATAGTGTGGCGGGTATAGTGTGGCGGGTATAGTGTGGCGAGTATAGTGTGGCGAGTATAGTGTGGCGAGTATAGTGTGACGGGTATAGTGTGGCGGGTATAGTGTGGCGGGTATAGTGTGGCGAGTATAGTGTGGCGAGTATAGTGTGGCGGGTGTAGTGTGGCGGGTGTAGTGTGGCGGGTGTAGTGTGGCGGGTGTAGTGTGGCGGGTATAGTGTGGCGGGTGTAGTGTGGCGGGTATAGTGTGGCGAGTATAGTGTGGCGGGTGTAGTGTGGCGGGTGTAGTGTGGCGGGTATAGTGTGGCGGGTGTAGTGTGGCGGGTGTAGTGTGGCGGGTGTAGTGTGGCGGGTGTAGTGTGGCGGGTGTAGTGTGGCGGGTGTAGTGTGGCGAGTATAGTGTGGCGAGTATAGTGTGGCGGGTATAGTGTGGCGAGTATAGTGTGGCGGGTGTAGTGTGGCGGGTGTAGTGTGGCGGGTGTAGTGTGGCGGGTGTAGTGTGGCGGGTATAGTGTGGCGGGTATAGTGTGGCGAGTATAGTGTGGCGGGTGTAGTGTGGCGGGTGTAGTGTGGCGGGTGTAGTGTGGCGGGTGTAGTGTGGCGAGTATAGTGTGGCGCGTATAGTGTGGCGGGTGTAGTGTGGCGGGTGTAGTGTGGCGGGTGTAGTGTGGCGGGTACAGTGTAGCGGGTGTAAAGTGTAGCGGGTGTAAAGTGTAGCGGGTGTAAAGTGTAACTAGTAAACAACGTAACGGGTGTATGGTGTAGCAATATATTACACAGCGGGTGTACAAAACAGCAGGGTTATAATTTAGGTGTACAAGTGTATATTGTAGCAGGTGTACAGTGTTGCTGGATTACAATGTAGGTGTACAGTGCAAGTGTGCAACGTAGGTGTACATAGTAATAACGTTATAATTACCAATCTTGTGGAAGCGCTATACCGGTATGGCAGGAAAATGGTAGGCAATCAGTTATGATCTGATTAAAATTAAGAAAGCTGCGGCTCCTTGGATCAAGAACCCGCACACTCGTATCAAAGGCTTCCCCCCAAAAAAAACCCTGAAGAAACAAAGATTAGCAAAATAGAGAAAAAAAAAATGGCTGCAGCCGTCCTTGTTATGACTAAATTACGTACCTTTATCTGTTCTCCGTGGCACAGTATATTCCAGTATAGCTGTGGCACAGTATATGTCAGGATACGCATGCCACAGAACAGTATTTGAGAATACACACACATATACACATACACACGCGAAAATTAACGTTACACTCAGGCACACTGTTTATCCTGTGTTCTGGCTGTTGGGTTTAAGGTCATATCAACAGTGAGCCGTGTGAAGCTTCTCACTCTGAACACTGAGTCGAGTCTGGTGGATGAGACAATCAACTCACAGGTGGATGTGCGCTATAAACTAGGTCAGGAGGCATAGTTAAAATGACTAAAAGAAGTTAAGTTTTTATTTTAATAAACCTACGTTCCGCTTTTTTTATTACGATGTATCATGAGACTTTACTATGACTTGTGCTGTAGTGTGTGTCGCTGAGGACGACGACGTCGACCGAAGCTTCGATACAACTCCAAATCTTTGTCAAGCCTGATTTTTAATTTTTATATATGTCGTGCCGAATAGGTAAAACTGGTCAATTAGCACGAACTCATTTAAAATTAAGTCCTTTCTAAAATTTTCTCTTATACGTTTAAAGATATTTATTTTTCATTAATGTTAATGCAAAAATTTTTAATTTTGCTCCAAGAAAATCTTAGAAAACTTACCTAACCTTATTATAACAAGAACAACTTATTTTAGTCTAACCCAACTAAATATATTTTAGATTTGTTTACAGTAATTTAATACTAAACAAACAGTGAAATATATTTTTTTCGTTAAGTTCAGGATTATTTTGGCGAAATTATTGCAAACACAAATTTTCACTTGTCCTATATGGCAAGATGAGCGTTGCTATTTAAGCCAAGATGGCAAGTTCTGCCTATTCGGCACGACATATATATATATATATATATATATATATATATATATATATATATATATATATATATATAATGTCGTGCCGAATAGGCAGAACTTGCGATCTTGGCTTAAATAGCAACGCTCATCTTGCCATATAGGACAAGCCAAAATTTGTGTATGCAATAATTTCGCCAAAATCATTCTGAACATAACGAAAAAAATACATTTTACTGTGTTTGTGTAGTATTAAATTATTGTAAACAAATCTAAAATATATTTAGTTGGGTTAGGCTAAAATAAATTGTTCTTGTTATAATAAGGTTAGGTAAGTTTTCTAAGATTCTTTTGGTGCAAAATTATAAATTTTTACATTATCATTAATTAAAAAAATATATCTTTAAAAGTATAAGAGAAAATTTTAGAAAGGACTTAATTTTAAATGAGTTCATGCTAATTGACCAGTTTTACATATTCGGCACGACATATATATATATATATATATATATATATATATATATATATATATATATATATATAATGCATGTATTTAAATATCGTATAGTCGATATTTACATACATTACTTAACCAGCCTAACATACGTACATTAAATAATATAAATGCTACAAATATCATAACAGAATTAATATCTAGCAAAGAATGCTATGGAAAAAGAGCATAAATCACTATCAAGAACGGAAAGAAGACCGAGAATGAAAAAAAAAATATTTGCTGGCGAGAGGCGTGAACCCGCATGTAAAAACAGCAGCCACATGACAGATTTTAGTACATATATTTCGACCTCTAAGAGAACCCCTCATCAGCAGCATAAGGAAAAAGGCTAATCCTGGATATAAGGCTCACGAGTATGTGTTTATGAGGAATGGTACTATACTTAATCTTGTAAAAAAATTTAGTAGCAAATGGCATAGGCCAAAGTGTCTCCTGTCATCCCATTTCAAAACCAAAATTTAGAGATACGTGGCAGACACAGCAGACAAGTTGACAGTAAGTAGTGTGTGTAGTAAGCAGAATAAGCAGCAAGAATATTGTTATCAACACTGGATACATCATCAGTGAACTGCTATGTATTCCTCTATGTTCCATTACACATTATGTCTAGTGGCCCGATCGCTAGCACATTCAGCTTACACACTGAGGTCCGGGGGTCGATCCCCAGTACGGCTGGAAACATTAAGACGCATTTCCTTAGGACACCTGGTGTCCATGCTCACCTCTCAGTGAAATAGGTACCTGGGACTTTCTATATAGTAATGTCATTGATGTCAGCTAAGCCTGTATACCTTGTACATGTACTTGTAGTAAATAAAGATTATTATTATGCTTAGTATTAAGATGGTGAAGATATTGTCAAGTTCTGATGAACGTTCAACAACAGCAGCAGCAGCAGCAGCAGCAGCAGCTAAAGAGTCTCCTTCTTGCAAAACTGCAGTTACTGTTACTTAGGAAGAATGTGCAAGAATATGAGTAAGAAGAGTGCGGAGTAAGAAGAGTGCGAAGAAGAGTGCGGAGTAAGAAGGCGCAGTAAGAAGACGGCTATACATTCTAGTTATTTATAAGAACATAGAGATAAGGTGAGAGTTGATGCGTGATGTTATCTCAGTTTTACATCAACAACCAGCATCTCAGATTGGCCTAAAGGTATCAGGTTACTGCGGCTTAGAAAGACGAACAGTGGAGGTATTTGTCCACTTAGAGAGAGAGAGAGAGAGAGAGAGAGAGAGAGAGAGAGAGAGAGAGAGAGAGAGAGAGAGAGAGAGAGAGAGAGAGAGAGAGAGAGAGAGAGAACGTCAACACTCCCTTACAACAATAGGTCAAATTTAGTTGATTTCTCAGAAAATGACTGCATCATTTCTTTCTCTCCCTCCCTCTCTCTCTCTCTCTCTCTCTCCCTCTCCCTCCCTCTCTCCCTCCCTCTCTCTCTCTCTCTCTCTCTCTCTCTCCCTCTCTCCCTCCCTCTCTCTCTCTCTCTCTCTCTCTCTCTCTCTCTCTCTCTCTCTCTCACTCCCTCCCTCTCTCTCCTCTCTCTCTCTCCTCTCTCTCTCTCTCTCTCCCTCTCTCTCTCTCCTCTCTCTCTCTCTCCTCTCTCTCTCTCTCCCGCTCTCTCTCTCTCTTCTCTCTCTCTCTCAGTCTCTCTCACTCTCTCTCTCTCTCTCTCTCTCTCTCTCTCTCTCTCTCTCTCTCTCTCTCTCTCTCTCTCTCTCTCTCTCTCTCTCTCTCTCATACAGTTTTACAAGCTCTGAGCTTCCTACCCCAACTCTTGTCAGAAATGAAATCTGACGGCCTGACTCTTCAAGTCTGCAATTCATGCAGACGAATATTCGTGATGGCGTATCTGTGGTTTGTCTGTGGCTTGTCTGTGGCTTGTCTGTGGCATGTCTGTGGCATGTCTGTGGCGATTTCTTTGGTCAGTAGAAGGCAGTTCATTTCTACATCTGGTAAGCCTTGCAGGTCTCGTCATCTGCTTCACGGGAGTAGAGTTCCTGGTAGTGACTTCGTGCCACGCTCAGCGCAAGGATTAAATCTTCAATACACCTTGATCCTAACTTAATAACCCACGTCGGTTTAGCGCTTCACGTAACTAATAACAATAATGATAATAATAATGATCCTTGAGTGCAATAACCAACACACAGGTAACACCATGGTGTTGCTGTCTCAGACGAGTATTACAAATGGTAGACAATACCATGATACCCTCCTGCCTGCTACAGGGACATTATGGTATCCTGGTGCTTCCACTAGTGGGCCCCTCTCATCAGTGACGTCTTCTCCAGCTTCTACACCTCACTACTAGCGCCAGTATACAAGTATCTGGCCTCATGTCTGTGCTTTAGTCTCAGCGACTAACCACTTTCCAAGAAGGTTGAGGGACTGATCACCTCGCAAAATGCCCTAAATTTTATGCCCAGAGAGTAGAACAAATATGGATTTTGTTCTTACGTGCAAATTACAACTTAAAGGGCAACAACAAGAAAATATACATTTTAAACCCTCGACTAATACCTCGTTGATAGTCATCTGGTATTAATAACTTTTACTAAGTCCAGTTTTGTAATCGTCTTTGTATTCGGCTGAAGAAGCTTGCTGTGCAGGCAATACGTTTCATCAATAAAGATGTCGAAGTTTTGCACTTGTGACTTGCTCATCAACTTGTTGGTACAATCCATTAATAAATTACCTGTTATTAAACCAGCCTGGTGGTTTTAGAAAGATCGTCAAGTATCAGTCTGACCTCGCTGAGCTTACCAAGGTGGTTTACATCCACCGTCAGCATCTTATCAGGAAGCTATGATAACATCAGTATTAGTATCAGTATGGAGGAGGAAATGGACATGGGTGAAATTCCACAGTCACTTAAAACAACGGATATAGCCCCACTCCATAAAGGTGGCAGCAAAGCATTAGCTAAGAACTATAGACCAATAGCTCTGACGTCCCACATCATAAAAATCTTTGAAAGAGTGCTAAGAAGCAGGATTGCAAATTACCTGGATTCCCAAAATCTGCACAATCCAGGGCAACATGGGTTCAGGGCAGATCGCTTCTGCCTCTCACAACTACTGGATCACTATGATATGGCCTTGGATGCACTGGAAGAAAATCAGAATGCAGATGTAATATACACACACTTTGCAAAAGCATTTGACAAATGCGATCATGGCGTAATAGCCCATAAAATACGTGCTAAAGGAATAACTGGGAAAGTGGGGAGATGGATCTTCAACTTCCTAACAAATCGAACACAAAGAGTAGTGGTCAACAGAGTTAAATCGGAGGCTGCCATAGTGAAGAGCTCTGTTCCACAAGGCACAGTACTCGCCCCCATCTTATTCCTTATCCTCATATCAGACATAAACAGAGATATACACCACAGCACCGTATCATCCTTTGCGAATGATACTAGGATCTGCATGAGGCTGTCATCTGCTGAGGACGCGGTTAACCTCCAAAAAGATATAAACAAAGTTTTCCAGTGGGCAACGGTAAACAATATGATGTTCAATGAGGACAAATTCCAACTACTCCGTTATGGAAAACTGGAGGAGATAATAACTAGAACAGAGTATACTACAGACTCTGGCCATACAATAGCGCGGAAAAATAATGTACGGGACCTGGTAGTAGTAATGTCTGAGGATCTCACTTTCAAGGATCACAACAGTGCCACGATCGCACGTGCAAAGAAAATGATAGGATGGATAATGAGAACTTTCCAAACGAGAGATGCCAAGCCAATGATGATCCTTTTCAAATCACTTGTTCTCTCTAGGCTGGAATACTGCTGTACATTAACATCTCCATTCAAAGCAGGTGAAATCGCAGATCTAGAGAGTGTACAGAGATCCTTTACTGCACGTATAAGTTCTGTCAAGCACCTTAACTACTGGGAACGCTTGAAAGCACTTGACTTGTACTCGTTGGAACGCAGGAGGGAGATATATATCATAATCTATACTTGGAAAATCTTGGAAGGAATGGTCCCAAATCTGCACACAGAAATCACTCCCTACGAAAGTAAAAGACTGGGCAGGCGATGCAAAATGCCCCCAATAAAAAGCCGGGGCGCCATTGGTACACTAAGGGAAAACACCATAAGTGTCCTGGGCCCAAGACTGTTCAACAGCCTCCCATCAAGCATTAGAGGAATTACCAATAAACCCCTGGCTGCCTTCAAGAGAGTGCTGGACAGATACCTAAAGTCAGTGCCGGATCAGCCGGGCTGTGGCTCGTACGTTGGACTGCGTGCGGCCAGCAGTAACAGCCTAGTTGATCAGGCCCTGATCCATCGGGAGGCCTGGTCATGGACCGGGCCGCGGGGGCGTTGATCCCCGGAATAACCTCCAGATAACCAGGTATCATCTTAAACACTGTAATAATATCAAAAATTTATCTAATCAATATCAATATCTTACCAAGAATTAATGATAACAGCATCAGTATCTTATCAAGTGAGATAACAGCATTAGCATCTTCTTAGCAAGGAGTTATCTGATCAGCATCATCTTACTAAGAATCTGGGATAACAGCATCACTGTTGCGAGTAACCTGCACCAGCAGTGCAAGTCTGATCTTCATCATTCTCTCTCGCTGGGGCAGAAAACAAAAATCAAGAAACCAGTTTTCTTTTTCTTGAGGTTATTCAGAACTTATCCACAACTTGGAGCGGGAGGAAAAGTGCTAGAGTTGCTAGGAAGTGTTGGGAAGGATGTAAATGGGAGAGGGAGGGAGGGAGGGAAGGATGTGGGAGGAGGCAGTGTGGTGAGGAAGTGGTAGAAAGAAAAGAGGGGAAGGTGAGAGGGAAAGAGGTGAGAGGGAATGAGAGGAAGGCGAGAGAGAATGAGAGGCAGGTGAGAGAGAATGAAAGGCAGGTGAGAGAATGAGAGGCAGGTGAGAAGGAATGAGAGGAAGGCGAGAGAGAAGGAGAGGCAGGTGAGAGAATGAGAGGCAGGTGAGCGAGAATGAGAGGCAGGTGAGAAGGAATGAGAGGAAGGCGAGAGAGAAGGAGAGGCAGGCGAGAGAGAATGAGAGGCAGGTGAGAGTGAGAGACCTCGACTCTTCAACCTATCAACAAATATAACTGCTGGGACAAGTGTAGAAGTCTTGAAGAGGAAACTGGATCACTACCTACACCAGGTGCCAGATCAACCAGGCTGTCATGAATGAGGGGACTAGCGAGTCGCCAACAGCAACAGCCTGACTCACTAAGCAATCAGTAAAAACAAGGACGTGGCCTCACGCCGGTCTGCCAGACAAGGAAAACTCTAAAAACCAGTCACACGTACATCACAGGTACATAGATGAGGTCTCATGACAGGGGGTGTTTCCCTAGAATATAAATCACGAACAGCAACCTGCTTGGAAAACAGACTAGAAATATGTACAACACTGTCACTGTAGCAGTACAGTAGCAGAGTTATACTAGTGGTGTCCAGTCTTCAGTGTTTGTAGTTACAGTAGCAGAGTTATACTAGTGGTGTCCAGTCTTCAGTGTTTGTAGTTACACTGAAGACTGGACACCGCTAGCATAACTCTGCTACTGTGATTACATGTACATCAATCACAAAGACTGATAGTAATAAAGCAGCAAAAAAATAACTACCAGTGGGAAAAACAAACACAAAAAGTGCCATAACAATTCTGTGCCGAGGCCTCAAGATATTTTTACGTCGGTTGAATGAAATTAATGATAATGATGGATAAGAGAGATGAAGGAACTGGAACGAAAGAGGGAACGAAAGAGGGAAGGAGAGAGAGAGAGAGAGAGAGAGAGAGAGAGAGAGAGAGAGAGAGAGAGAGAGAGAGACAGACAGACAGACAGACAGACAGACAGACAGACAGACAGACAGATGGCTCCAATTTCATCCTGTTCCCTACTTGTATGTCTCATAACAATAAAAATGCTTTCAAATGAGCTGATGTAGGTAACAGCTCTTAGCTTGCCAATAAAGTTAGGAATCCTTAACCTGTAAATAGCTTGTCAATAAAGCTAGGGATCCTTAACCTTGTCAAACCCTGTGTAAAAAAAGAGAGAGAAAGAGAGAGTAGGAAAAAAGAGAGCGGTAGGAGGAAAGAAAGGAGGATAGAGATAAAAGGGTGGATTGAAAATGGGAGGAAGACTAGGAGTTAAGAATGGGAGGCTAAGAGGAAAGGGGAAGGAGTGATGAGAGGGACTAAAAATGGGAGGGAGGGCAAAGTCCTGTGAATGGAAAAACAGAGACGCTATCGGAACATGAAGCTGAACTTGAAGAAACGCGAGATAGATAATGACTGTTACCAAAGTGACCCTAATAGCAGGAACATCTGAGGGGGCAGCTCTGTGAATAAGGGTAAAGCTAGGAAAGGGCAGGAGCCGAGGGTAAAAGGGGTAAAGGGAAGGAGAGGAGGAGATGAGATTGTAGGGGTTGAGGTTCAGTTTATGACTTTAATAAGATAAATGTAAAATGTAACTTTCTTTACTGATGACTTCTTGTACAACCATCTTTACTGATGACTTCTTGTACAACCATCTTTACTGATGACTTCTTGTACAACCATCTTTACTGATGACTTCTTGTACAACCATCTTTACTGATGACTTCTTGTACAACCATCTTTACTGATGACTTCTTGGACAACCATCTTTACTGATAACTTCTTGGAGAAACAAGAAGAGACAAGATAGAGACATCACTTAAGTAATACGTCATTACAAGTCTATCAGCTCATACTCAAAATTTAAGATAATCACTCCAAAAAATTTTTTATAATCTATAAAATACATCAGACACAACTTTAAAGACCTGCACAGGTATCCAGGTGAGCAACTTACTTGTGCACGACCCCAGGTTCACACTGTGTGTGTGTGTGTGTGTGTGTGTGTGTGTGTGTGTGTGTGTGTGTGTGTGTGTGTGTGTGTGAGTGTGTGTGTGTGTGTGTGTGTGTGTATGCGTGTAAGTGAGAATGTGTGTGTGAGAAAGTGACAGTGAGAATGTGTGAGAGAGTAGGAATGTGTGAGAGAATGTGTGAGAGTGAGAATGTGTGAGAGTGAGAATGTGTGAGTGAGAATGTGTGAGAGTGAGAATGTGTGAGAGTGAGAATGTGTGAGAGTGAGAATGTGTGAGAGTGAGAATGTGTGAGAGTGAGAATGTGTGACAGTGAGAATGTGTGACAGTGAGAATGTGTGACAGTGAGAATGTGTGACAGTGAGAATGTGTGACAGTGAGAATGTATTAGTGAGAATGTATGTTGTGTGTGTGTGTGTGTGTGTGTGTGTGTGTGTGTGTGTGTGTGTGTGTGTGTGTGTCCCTATTGACTAATAAGTAAAGAAAAGGAAAGCTCGTCCTGAGACTGAAAAAAAAAATGAAAAATTAAAATTAACATAGGAAAGAGCAAGGAGATGAGGGTGACAAAGCCCAGGGAATGAAATACTGGATACCAGATTAGTGGGAAGGAATACAGAAAAATATTTGGTAGTGTACGTGTCGGCAGATGGGACTATGAATGGGGGAAAATGGGTGGTGTGTTAAGGTCAAAACGAAAGACACTTAAATGGGTGTGAAGCATGGGCTTTAAGCAATGCAGCGAGGAGGTGGCTACAAGCACTGGGAATGTCAGGTTTGAGAACAGAAAGTTCAGAAGATGGTGTGGAGTTAATAAGATATAATTCTGAGAACTGATGGATTGTTGTGGTGTTTTAGGCATCAGAGAGGACAGAGTAGAATAGGATGACCAAGAGGGTGTATCTAAGTAGTGTGGAAGGAGGGCTAAGAATAGTTTTAGCAAGGTATGGAGGGAGGGGGTAGCTCAGGCATTAGCAAGATAACCTTCATGAATAACTTCTGGGAAAACTGGCTAGCCAGACTTGAGTCCTGGAGGTGGGTAGACCAGTGAAGGAGGAGTGAGGGTGTTGCACTTCACAGGGTCATTTGAATTTTCATGTCTGCGCACTTCTGACAAGACAGCTGTTGATAATGAATATTTTTCATGTTATTGGTCACTCAGCCTCGGTGAGAGACGGCCTTCGTCTTATTACAAAACGATGCAATCATTTGTACTTTTTGATAGGGGTCACTAATTTGTCAGTAAGATACATCAGCATCGAAGGTTTGAAGCCAATCACAAGAGGCATTCACAAGTTACTGCGTAAAAATCAATATACAATTTTAAAAACGTCTCCATAAAATTAGCAGACTGGAATCGAGAACGTCCATAAACACTACTAACATTAACCTAAGATGCAACAATATTTACAGTTTGAAATTGATTATACAAGAATTTCTTCGGATACTGCACGCCATCGACACCATACCCAGCCCTTCTAGGGCAGGGTAGGTGCCCGAGCTCGAGCTCTCAGCTCACAAGACTGTCATTCCCATTTGCCCCCTTGTGGCGGGGATGGCAGACCAGAGAGGCCTAGCTTGTGGCTAGGCCTGGGGACAGTTGGTCCCAAAGATGAGGAAGCACTTGTGCCTCCTCCCATGGGAGTCTTAGGTCTCAGACACTCCCAAGACAGGGAGCCAAGGCCGGGCCACCACCTGGAAAAGGCCCGGGCCGGGAGAACACCGGTGAATCTTTAATAACAATATAATAAATACTGCACGCCTCTATAACAATTTATTTAATATTAAAGACAAATTTGGATACACAGTTATCACTAACAACAACTCGACTCTTCCTTTGTGCAAAATACACAAGTGTCCAATGTTTGACTTGCAATTTGTTTGCAATTATTGCAAGGAAACCAATAATTCCGACCATATTATGTTACCAAAGTTGCAAATTTGCACTGCGGCATATAAATTAGTGATTATTATTTTATGTTCGATGCACAAGTGGACAGACTGAAGACTTTTTCAACAGTCTTTTTTTTTTTTTGAATATAACATTAAGCTCTTGAGGGAGGGATGGAGATATATTGATTTTTTTGAATTGTAGTGCTGGCGTGCCTCTGGAAAGACAGTGATGGAGTGAATGATGATTAAAGTGTTTCTTCTCTTTCGGGTCACCCTGCCTTGGTGGGAAACGGCAGATATGTTAATAAAAAAAATAATAGATTGGCATCTACGCAGTTCAATGACGCTCAGAATTTCCTCGAAGACTCACACATGCTGAAAGTTTGAAGCTAATCTGAAGAACCGTTCTCAAGTTACCGCATGGAAACCTCGAAGAAATCTATAAAAAAATATATATATTCCAACAATTATTGTAAGTATTCCCTTCCTGGGGATACCTCATTACTCTACAGAAGGTGCCAAATTAGGGAGGTGGCTAGGTAGCCCTTTCTACAGCTGGCTGACGAGACTGGAAACAACGAAGTCTGGTCGCAGACAGGTCTTCGAAAGAAGTACCAGACTGGTGCCAGACTGGTGCCAGCTTGGGTGCCAAATGGCATCTTTCCAGCTCAGGGGACGCCGCAGGATTAGCGCCAACTAGGGAATAGTTACACGAAGACTAAGAAAAAAAGCTGACATGAAAAAAAAAGAGTGAAGGGAGATCCGTGCCACTAGGGTGAGATTTCAAAAGCGCCACCAGTCACCCCCTAGCGGAGTCCAGATTTAACCAAAGAGGAAAAATAAATAAATTCTGAGCTTTTTCTGTGAGAAAGACAGCAGAGAGGATAAAGAAAAAAATCGGGAAAGGGTAAGACAGGAACAATGGAGACGAGGATACAGAGGAGGATGATGATCCTCCACCTGGCATCCACCGCTGCAAAAGCTGTCACCTCCTCCTCACAACACCAGGACAGGTGAGACGCCTGCAACTGCGGCGGTGACAGGTATCCTGGTCTCAGAATACGCCACATCTGCCACACCTGATTGTAAGCCGCTGCCAATCAGAGTCCTGTCGGGGCTACAAGCGCGGGGTGAGTGCAGGAAATGGTGTAGGGAGGGGTGATGGGAAGAGAAGAGTGTGGGGGTATGAGAGCAAAGGTGTTGGGGAGGTGTTGGGGAGGTGTTGGGGAGGAGGTGTTGGGGAAGGGGTGTTGGGGAGCGGGTGTTGGGGAGCGGGTGTTGGGGAGGGGGTGTTGGGGAGGGGGTGTTTGGGAGGGGGTGGTGGGGAGGGGGTGTTTGGGAGGGGGTGGTTGGAGGGGGTTTTGGGGAGGTGGGTGGGGAGCGGGTGTTGGGGAGGGAGCGTTGGAAAGGGTGTTGGGGAGGGGTGTATGGGAAAAATGTTGGGGGTATGAGAGCATAGGTGTAGAGAGGGGTGTATTGAGAGGTGTAGAGTGGTGTAGAGGAAGGGTGTTTTGGAGGGGTGTATGGAAAAAATACTGGGGTATGAGAACAGACATGTAGGAAAAGATAAGCACAAGAATTAACAACTGTTCTTCTCTATCACAAAGAGAATTTTCTTTTATCATCGTAAAAGCACTAAAGTCAACTTTTGAGACTGAGCTTGACTCCTAGATCATTACTGAGTCTATGTCATCACTGGAGACACTTGACTTCTAGATCATTACTGAGTCTATGTCATCACTGGAGACACTTGACTTCTAGATCATTACTGAGTCTATGTCATCACTGGAGACACTTGACTTCTAGATCATTACTGAGTCTATGTCATCACTGGAGACACTTGACTTCTAGATCATTACTGAGTCTATGTCATCACTGGAGACACTTGACTTCTAGATCATTACTGAGTCTATGTCATCACTGGAGACACTTGACTTCTAGATCATTACTGAGTCTATGTCATCACTGGAGACACTTGACTTCTAGATCATTACTGAGTCTATGTCATCACTGGAGACACTTGACTTCTAGATCATTACTGAGTCTATGTCATCACTGGAGACACTTGACTTCTAGATCATTACTGAGTCTATGTCATCACTGGAGACACTTGACTTCTAGATCATTACTGAGTCTATGTCATCACTGGAGACACTTGACTTCTAGATCATTACTGAGTCTATGTCATCACTGGAGACACTTGACTTCTAGATCATTACTGAGTCTATGTCATCACTGGAGACACTTGACTCCTAGATCATTACTGAGTCTATGTCATCACTGGGGACACTTGACTCCTAGATCATTACTGAGTCTATGTCATCACTGGAGACACTTGACTCCTAGATCATTACTGAGTCTATGTCATCACTGGAGACACTTGACTCCTAGATCATTACTGAGTCTATGTCATCACTGGAGACACTTGACTCCTAGATCATTACAGAGTCTATGTCATCACTGGAGACACTTGACTCCTAGATCATTACTGAGTCTATGTCATCACTGGAGACACTTGACTTCTAGATCATTACTGAGTCTATGTCATCACTGGAGACACTTGACTCCTAGATCATTACAGAGTCTATGTCATCACTGGAGACACTTGACTCCTAGATCATTACTGAGTCTATGTCATCACTGGAGACACTTGACTCCTAGATCATTACTGAGTCTATGTCATCACTGGAGACACTTGACTCCTAGATCATTACAGAGTCTATGTCATCACTGGAGACACTTGACTCCTAGATCATTACTGAGTATGTCATCACTGGAGACACTTGACTTCTAGATCATTACTGAGTCTATGTCATCACTGGAGACACTTGACTTCTAGATCATTACTGAGTCTATGTCATCACTGGAGACACTTGACTCCTAGATCATTACTGAGTCTATGTCATCACTGGAGACACTTGACTCCTAGATCATTACTGAGTCTATGTCATCACTGGAGACACTAGACTTCTAGATCATTACTGAGTCTATGTCATCACTGGAGACACTTGACTCCTAGATCATTACTGAGTCTATGTCATCACTGGAGACACTTGACTCCTAGATCATTACTGAGTCTATGTCATCACTGGAGACACTTGACTCCTAGATCATTACTGAGTCTATGTCATCACTGGAGACACTTGACTTCTAGATCATTACTGAGTATGTCATCACTGGAGACACTTGACTTCTAGATCATTACTGAGTATGTCATCACTGGAGACACTTGACTCCTAGATCATTACTGAGTATGTCATCACTGGAGACACTTGACTCCTAGATCATTACTGAGTATGTCATCACTGGAGACACTTGACTTCTAGATCATTACTGAGTATGTCATCACTGGAGACACTTGACTCCTAGATCATTACTGAGTCTATGTCATCACTGGAGACACTTGACTCCTAGATCATTACTGAGTATGTCATCACTGGAGACACTTGACTCCTAGATCATTACTGAGTATGTCATCACTGGAGACACTTGACTTCTAGATCATTACTGAGTATGTCATCACTGGAGACACTTGACTTCTAGATCATTACTGAGTCTATGTCATCACTGGAGACACTTGACTCCTAGATCATTACTGAGTATGTCATCACTGGAGACACTTGACTCCTAGATCATTACTGAGTATGTCATCACTGGAGACACTTGACTCCTAGATCATTACTGAGTATGTCATCACTGGAGACACTTGACTCCTATATCATTACTGAGTCTATGTCATCACTGGAGACACTTGACTCCTAGATCATTACTGAGTATGTCATCACTGGAGACACTTGACTCCTAGATCATTACTGAGTCTATGTCATCACTGGAGACACTTGACTCCTAGATCATTACTGAGTCTATGTCATCACTGGAGACACTTGACTCCTAGATCATTACTGAGTATGTCATCACTGGAGACACTTGACTCCTATATCATTACTGAGTCTATGTCATCACTGGAGACACTTGACTCCTAGATCATTACTGAGTATGTCATCACTGGAGACACTTGACTCCTAGATCATTACTGAGTCTATGTCATCACTGGAGACACTTGACTCCTAGATCATTACTGAGTCTATGTCATCACTGGAGACACTTGACTTCTAGATCATTACTGAGTATGTCATCACTGGAGACACTTGACTCCTAGATCATTACTGAGTATGTCATCACTGGAGACACTTGACTTCTAGATCATTACTGAGTATGTCATCACTGGAGACACTTGACTTCTAGATCATTACTGAGTATGTCATCACTGGAGACACTTGACTCCTAGATCATTACTGAGTATGTCATCACTGGAGACACTTGACTTCTAGATCATTACTGAGTATGTCATCACTGGAGACACTTGAATCCTAGATCATTACTGAGTATGTCATCACTGGAGACACTTGACTTCTAGATCATTACTGAGTATGTCATCACTGGAGACACTTGACTCCTAGATCATTACTGAGTATGTCATCACTGGAGACACTTGACTTCTAGATCATTACTGAGTATGTCATCACTGGAGACACTTGACTTCTAGATCATTACTGAGTATGTCATCACTGGAGACACTTGACTTCTAGATCATTACTGAGTATGTCATCACTGGAGACACTTGACTTCTAGATCATTACTGAGTATGTCATCACTGGAGACACTTGACTTCTAGATCATTACTGAGTATGTCATCACTGGAGACACTTGACTCCTAGATCATTACTGAGTATGTCATCACTGGAGACACTTGACTTCTAGATCATTACTGAGTCTATGTCATCACTGGAGACACTTGACTTCTAGATCATTACTGAGTATGTCATCACTGGAGACACTTGACTCCTAGATCATTACAGAGTCTATGTCATCACTGGAGACACTTGACTCCTAGATCATTACTGAGTATGTCATCACTGGAGACACTTGACTCCTAGATCATTACAGAGTCTATGTCATCACTGGAGACACTTGACTTGCATTAATGACAAATAACCTACTCGTTAGAGAAGCCAGGTATAAATATTCGAAAACCTCAGAGAAGGGAATTAATATACAGTTCTTGGTAGAATAGACAAATGCAGTATAATGCGATCCCTTATTGACTACGTTTCGCAACTCTTGGGTATCTTTATTCAGGAAGCGTTTCGCCACACAATGGCTTCATCAGTCCATACAAAGGAGAAACGTGAAGAACAGGAGGAGAATGAGGTAATCAGTCCCTCAACCTTGAGTCGATGTGGTCAGTCCATCAGTCTTGAATAGAATATAGCATATCTGCTGAGAATTAGCTTATATACCGTAGGCAGGAGAGGTGCAGCAGTCGTAGGTGGTGTCACATTTGTTCTCCTGCCTACGGTATATAAGCCACTTCTTCGCTCATATGCTGTATTCTATTCAAGATTGATGGACTGACCACATCGACTCAAGGTTGAGGGACTGATTACCTCATTCTCCTCCTGTTCTTCACGATTTTCCTTTATATAGACTGATGAAGCCACTGTGTGGCGAAACGTTTCCTCAATAAAGATACCCAAGAGTTGCATATGTGTCTAATTTATCAACGTGTCGGTTCTCTGAACCATTCATCTACAAACACATTTACCTGGGTAATGGGTACAAAATTATATATAGTGTGGAGAATCAGGTGGAGAATATTAGGTAGGCTGGATTTGAGACAGACCTGTAACACTAACACACACACACACACACACACACACACACACACACACACACACACACACACACACACACACGTCCTGTTATGAGACAAATTCCTAGGCCCTCTGTGTATCCATATGCCCTTTCGCTACCATCCACAGGATGGATATGGGAAACGCAATAAACTAGTCACTACCATTCACAAGATGGGGTATAAGATTAACCTAAGTTGCCCGAAATGCTCTGCATAACCACGGACTTTTAGTATGCCAATGATTTCAGCTAGATCTGTAATAGTTGTATCATGTACCTGTACAAATAATAATAAATTATTGTTATTATGATTATTAGTAGGTAGCCCCTGTCGTGAGAAGAAAGTGAGTCAGACTGATTCGTTAAGTAGTAGACGTGAGTTAGATCTGAACTGTCATAGAGAAGGGATGTAAATTGCGCTGTTTTACACGCAAAATAAAATAAATAGCCGAACACATATCGTTAAGTAGTTTCACTGATCTATGAACATGTTAACGTAAATCACACAGGAAACAGAACCAGTAGTAGGGAGGACTTTGTGTGTGTGTGTGTGTGTGTGTGTGTGTGTGTGTGTGTGTGTGTGTGTGTGTGTGTGTGTGTGTGTGTGTGTGTGTGTGAGAGAGAGAGAGAGAGAGAGAGAGAGCACATATCACATTCATTAAACCTGTCAGACAAAACACTTGCAGCAGTCCATCAATAACAGTGCTGCTCTCCGCTTGAGCTTCAAGCACAGCACTTTATTACGGCCGTCAGTCTCAACTCTCAGACAACGCCAGTTTATGGACCAAGACTCATAATATAACTTAACAAGTTAAGAGGAACGCCCAAAACACTAGTCGAGATCCAGAAACAGACCTGTCTTCACCTCCATCAATCTCTCACTAGATGTCTTACCAGGTCTCTTATTTACTGACGAATATATCGCTCTCAGGGGCCCCTCCGGTCAACACAAATTTACAGCTTTGTTGACAATATAAATAAATGGTGAGATATTGTGGCAACCGCAAGAAGGGTATCTAAATAATGTATACATATGAATATGTATGTTTAGAATTCCCCACCCATTTCCATTCACACACACACACACACACACACACACACATTCTTCTATCCGTGGTCCTTCAATTCATCTCAGTATTTTGTCTTAAAATTAAAAGAAGAAAAGCAATCTCAGAGTTGGATTCCGAGTAAGGTTGATATAAAGGTTGTGTATAAAGTATCGATGATATATCATTTCCACCTGAAGCTCCAGTGTGTCCACTTACTGAGGAATATAGATATAGTGTAATAATCTGTGACATGTTAAGGTATCTTATTAATGAATATTAAGATACCAGATATATTAAGCAAAATTCCTAAATTTGCTTGTAACAGATAAGTGAACTGTAGAAATAAATCCAGGTGTACTCCTGTTAACCCTCTTGAGGCCTAGTTCCTAGGCCTTTTGTGTATCCATATGCTCTTGCCCTACCGTCCACACGATGGATCTGGGGTGCACAGTTAACTAGCAACTTCGTTGGCAAAATCTAAAAATCTACAGTGTGGGCATTCACCACACTGCCAACTTATACCTTGAAGCAGCCGAGGCTTGGTGAATCATCGGGTCACAACACTAGCCACTAGCCCCCGCGCCTCGGCCCCTTGACCAGGTCTCCTGGTGGCTGAAGACCTGATAACCCAGATTGTTACTGGTGGATACATTCGATCCAGTGGACAAACTACAGCCTGGCTGGTTGGGAATTGATTTGAGGAACTTGTCCAGTTCCTTCTTGCAGAGAGCCTGAGGTTTATTGGTAATCCATCTTATGCCT
This sequence comes from Cherax quadricarinatus, assembly GCF_038502225.1. Lineage (NCBI taxonomy): Eukaryota > Metazoa > Arthropoda > Malacostraca > Decapoda > Parastacidae > Cherax > Cherax quadricarinatus. Next base: position 3,890,295 of record NC_091341.1, read on the forward strand.
GAAGGGAGGACGTTGCAAAGTCGAGGACCTCTGAAACTTATGGCCACTCATGGCCACCTCGTAGTTGATTGGTGGCCCGTTAACACAGTACACTCCCTGTTATGTAATGATTCACTAATCTTCACAGGTCAGGTATGGCGGTGAAAATTAAGTTTTAACTTGCAAGAATAAAGTCCTATTAAAAAAATTCTTTAGGAGAAAACTGAGGTCTTTTTAAACCTCTAGACTCAATTAAAGATTGACTGCGTATTTTAATGCCAACATCTTGGTTTTAACCTGAGTTCCCAAAACAATCTTATATTTATATATATATATATATATATATATATATATATATATATATATATATATATATATATATATATATATATATATATATATGTACGTCGTGCCGATTAGGCAAAATTGGTCACTTGGCAAGAACTCATTTAAAATTAAGTTCTAAAATTTTCTCTTATTCGTTCAAAGACAGACATTTTTTTCATTTATTTTAATGTAAAACTTAATAATTTTGTACCAAAATAACCTTAGAAAACTTACCTAACCTTATCATAACAAGCGTAATTTAATTTAGCCTAATCCAACTAATATATTTCAGATGAGTTTACAAAATTTAATAATAAACATAATGAAATATATATTTTTCGTTAGGTTCCGAATGATTTTTGCGAACTTATTGCATACACAAATTTTCGCAAGTGCAAAAATTTGTGTATGCAATAAGAGCGTGTATGCAATAAGAAGAGCGTTGCTATTTAAGCCAAAATAGCAAGTTTTACCTATTCGGCACGACATTTTATATCCCAGGACACATGATGTTGGTGCCTCTGAGCTAATTTCATTGTACTCCCCGTTTGGTGTACTAGCCTCCACAAGCAGTATATATATTATTGTGACCACGAACGAGTGGTATTTAATCAATAACAGCATTGCGACTAGCCGAGGATTCAAACCCACGTCGTTTTGGCCAAAACGACATGAGTTCAAATCCTCGGCTAATCGCAGTGTTGTTATTGGTTCAATACCACTCGTTCGTGGTCACAATAATATACATATATAATTATACACTCACAGCCAGCTCTTTCTCACACCACGAGTAATAATCGTAGTAATTTGAATATTTTCTAGTCATTTACAGTTACCTCGCTGACATTTGTATCGATGCCGTTTTTTTTTTTTAATTTATTTCACTGTGGTTAAATGAACGTTTTAATAAGTGTATTTGACTTAAGCTAAAACAAACTGACGAAACTTAACCAATCTAAAAAAATACTGCACGTTTTAAGTTAAGAAGTTGACGTTGGCAACCCCTTAAGAAAATATACGTAGTTAAATGAGGCTAGGTTGGAATATCTAACTCGTTAATCCTCTCCACCATCGTTAATTCTCGCCATCTTCCTTAATCTTTCCCCAAACTCGTTAGCAAATTCAAGAGCAGTGACTTTGCACAATATTTCACTTGGTAAACAGTAATTAACATTTCAAAATGTCTTGTGTGAGACATTTTCTTCGCTGGACATCTCGTGCTTGGACTAGCACACAATCCAAGCCTTTGTAGCTAGTCTTCCTGGCTCTTTTGATGCCTGCACGAGTCTCAATGACCACACAGGTACACCCGCTAGGCCAGGATTGCTCATGAAAGCGCTGCAGCGGGAAAAAATAACAGGAGGCCAGAATGATGATTGCACGACCCTCCAGTTTCTCTGAGCTGCCTGCCTGCCTGCGCCTGGTCAATGACGCCACGTTTGTTTCTGTCTGTCCGTCTCCTTCCTTCCTTCTTTTCTTCCTTCCTCCCTCCTTCTCCCTTACACACACACACACACACACACACTACATATGTTCCAAAGATCCTCAACAAGACATCTCACTGAAGACGACCACAGAGCTTTAAAGGTACATAATAAAAAAAAATTGACAGGAGAGTAGGATAAATACACCGAAAGGTGTATCTCTCTCACTGTACTCAGAGCTTCTTTATATCCCTATTTTAGAGATTAAAATATTCTTGGCTGGTGGTGAATTAGGTGGCATTCAGCTTCAATGGGGCTTGACGCCCCATTAACCAACCTTTATAGATGAGAGAGGGATAGACTGAAAGGTAGGCATAAAAGGTACATAATGCAAATTCACAAATATGGCACAAAGATATCACGAATTATTTGGATCAACAGACGTCATGCCGACAAACGAGGGTGTTAAGATAAAAATTGAGAAGCAGCTTGTTCTGTATGTTGGGTTCTGACTCAGGGTCATCAGTACAGAAGAAACTTATTCTGTATGTTGGGTTCTGACTCAGGGTCATCAGTACAGAAGAAACTTATTCTGTATGTTGGGTTCTGACTCAGGGTCATCAGTACAGAAGCAAGTTGTTCTATATGTTGGGTTCGATCTTAAAGTCGCCATTAATAGGAACGACTTTGAAAAGTAATAAAACAGAAAATGCTGGGGGCTGTTTTAAAAACATACGTTAAGAGATCACGCCAACCAGTGAAAGGTTAATGAGTGGGCCCAAGAGATGAACCACAAATCCCTTGGCATCAACAAGGTAATTACACGCAAGCTAACAATGTGCCCTTGTCACTACTCCCACATTATCTCTGAATGTATCTACGTTCACTGGCTTTTCCCTGTCTTCTTAAATTCTCAGTCTGGGTTTTTCGTTTACCTTTACTTCGTATCTTCATATTTCGCGATGAGGCTGAGCTGGGCAGGAGCAGACTAGTGTAATGAGAGTAACAAGACGCAGTGGTAGTTAGTGTGTGGCAAAGTTGTCCCCACTGCTCTCACCCCCCCCACCCCCCACACATTGGTAATTCTAGCATTAGTCATGTACCTATTAACTGTAATAGTAATAGTATTTTCTTCTCATTTTTCCCTATGGCCCTGAACTGGCTTTAACCATAAGGGACACCTTGTGCATGGGGTACCTGATAAGAGCTTTCATAATGAGCTCTCGAGGAACTAGGAAGAGTTTTCCAAGTTACAAGTCAAATTTTGACCAGTCATCTCTCCAACAAAATGAGACGCTCACCTGTCGCACAAACTAATAACAGATACACACAAACAACTGACTAACAACAGATACGACAACAATAAAAACAGTGCAGACCTACCTTATGTCTGTTTTTCTCGCCTTCAGAATACCTTTTTTTCGGGATCGGAATAAACGCCAAACACATCTTCCCGTGACAGACCTAAATGTTTACACGGATCCTTACTTACCACGTGAGAGGCCTCAGTGCACACACACACACACACACACACACAGTGGAGGAGCATATAGAAAGGAATGAGCTGATCAACGACAACCAGCACGGCTTCAGGGATGGGAAATCCTGTGTCACAAACCTATTGGAGTTCTATGACAGGGTGACAGCAGTAAAGAGGGGTGGGTAGATTGAGTTTTCTTGAACTGTAAGGCTATTGACATAATTCCACACAAGAGATTAATGCTTAGCCGCAAGACCAGGCAGGTATAACAGGGAAAGCAGTGCAGTGGATTAGGGAAAACCTGTCGGGAAGACATCAGCGAGTCATGGTACGTGACGAGGTGTCAGAGTGGGCGCCTGTGACGAGCGGGGTTTCACAGGGGTCAGTCCTAGGACCGGTGCTGTTTCTGCTGTATGTGAACGACATGATGGAAGGACTAGACTCATAAGTATCCCTGTTTTAAGATGTGAAGTTGATGAGAAGAATTCAATCGGACGACGACCAGGCGGAATTACAAAGGGATCTGGACAGGCTGCAGGCCTGGTCCAGCAACTGGGTCCTGGAATTCAACCCCACCAAGTGTAAAGTCATGAAGATTAGGGAAGGATAAAGAAGACAGCAGACGGAGTATAGTCTAGGGGGCCAGAGACTACAAACCTCACTCAAGGAAAAGGGTCCTGGGGCGAGTATAACACCAGGCACATCTCCTGAGGCGCACATCAACCAAATAACTGCTGCAGCATATGGGTGCCTAGCAAACCTAAGAATAGCATTCCGACATCTCAATAAGGAATCGTTCAGGACCTTGTACACCGTGTATGTCAGGCCTATATTGGAGTATGCAGCACTAGTTTGGAACCCACACCTAGCCAAGCACGTAAGGAAATTAGAGAAAGTGCAAAGGTTTGCAACAAGACTAGTTCCGGAGCTAAGGGTATGTCCTACGAAGAGAGGTTAAGAGAAATCGACCTGACGACACTGGAGGATAGGAGAGATAGGGGGGATATGATAACGACATATAAAATACTGAGAGCAATTGACAATGTGGACAACAAGGGATCACAGATGGAAGTTGAAGACTCGGACGAATCACAGGGATGTTAAGAAGTATTTCTTCAGTCACAGAGTTGTCAGGAAGCGGAATAGTTTGGGTAGTGATGTAGCGGAGGCAGGATCCATACATTGCTTTAAGAAGAGGTATGATAAAGCTCATGGAGCAAGAAGAGTGACCTATTAGCGACCAGTGAAGAGGCGGGGCCAGGAGCTGTGACTCGACCCCTACAACCACAACTTTGTGAGTACAACTAGGCGAGTACGCACACAGAACAAACCGAAACTGAATGTATCATTAAACGTCGACCTAGACAGTCACATCTCAACATCGTTGTAATGAGACACACTACACAAAAATGAAACACACAAGAATGAGAAATAATACACAAGAATGCCGTAGCTGCACTAGGAGCCCACCGTTACCACAATTAATATCTTTCTGGCTAAGTTATAAAAACGTGATTAATTAAATAAAACGTCTTCTGCAGGAACCTTCCAAGAATCTCTCAAGTTGTGTATGAGTGAAGGCAACAGGTGTCTCCTGCACTCGTCTGCTCCAGGCGCACCTGCTGCCTGTTGCTGCCACCACGATTTGATAGGTTTATTATGCACCCTCTGTCCCCCCCTGCCATCCTGTGGGGAAAGATGGAGGGATCAGAGATTCTGCAAGGCACAGTAAAGGGGCATATTTTTTAGCAAGACGTTTCTCCTAGACGAAGCTTTATCAAGTACTGGATGAAACGTCGCACTGATGATGGTTTCCTTTTGCTGTGTTGCTGTACCGCTCGACAGCTACGCCATACCTGACATAGATGCAGCAACTGGGCCATAGGGTTCTTGTAGTTGATTTCTTGAGTTTGAAGCCTATCGATACACGAAGATTATTAGGGTTGCATTTCACCTGCACACAACCGAGAAGTGTTTAAATCCCGTAGCTAACGCACTCAGCTCACACACTGAGGTCCGGGGTCGATTCCCGGTACGGGTAAAAACATTAGGGCGTTTCTTTAAGGTCATGCTCACCTATCAGTAAAAGAGGTACCTGGGTGTTAATCGACTGGTGTGGGTTGCATTCTAGGGGGGACAAAATTGACTTAATTTGCCCGAAATACTCTGCATAACAAGGGACTTTCTATATAGTAGTATGTCATTGATGTGAGCTATGGTCGGTATACCTTGTACATGTACTTGTAGAAATAAAGATGATTATTATAAAATAAGTATTTAAGTGAAATATATACGTATATACTGAGATAAATACGTCTCGGTGTATAATGATAGTAAATCAGATGATTTACACTTGTCAGCCATATTGGACGTAACTTTGAGGGGAAACTTGGACTAATAAAATGGTGTTATTTCGGTGAAATAACCAGAACATGCTAATAGATTAGACACTTGTGCAACAGTTGGGTATCTTTATTGTTTAAACGTTTCTTCAAACAGTGACCTCACCAGTGCAGTACAAAGAAGAATGGTGAACATCAGAAGGAGTTTGAGGTAATCAGTCCCTTAGCCTGGAGTCGATGTAACTGGTCCATCAATCTTGATAAGAATACAGCATGTGTGTGTGTATAATGTTTGTCTGGAAACAGGACAAGAGTTTCCTGACACGGGTCTTAGTTATATGATAACCCGCAGCTGGAGCTTTTGGTCACCCGACCGAGGCATTCCTCTGGCTTTCCGGTCCACCCCTTTAAAATTTTGGTTATGATTATAACCTATTATCTTCTCAGTAATGATATATACAGCATATGCGCGAATAAGAGGCTTATATTCTGCAGGTGAGGTGAAGGAGCCGTAGTTGGTGTCACTTTGGACTTGGCTGATACATGTAATGTACAGGTTGATGCCTGCGCTTTAAAGGAGGGGGTTGGGATATTGGCTGTTTAGAGGGACATCTAAACTGTCGTATCTGGGCTCCTCTGTAAAGACAGTGATTATGTATGAGTGATGGTGAAAGTGTTTCTTTCTGTTCTTGGGTCGCCCTGCCTCGGTGGGAGACGGCCGACTTGTTGAAAAAAATGAAGAATGTTTCTTCTATTTTGTTTCAAACCCTAAACGCTATTGTATGTTAAGAAATTTTATTTTGGATTTATCTTGGGTTATATAGGTGTCAGTCTGCCAAGATAATTAGAATTGTGAAAATTATGACACTCATTTTCATGTGATACTTTGTGAATGCCTCATCCAGTCAGCTTCAAACCTTAAACGCTGACGTAAGAACGTAAGAAAGAAGGAACACTGCAGCAGGCCTACTGACCCATGCGAAGCAGATCCATGTCCCCCCCCTCGGATTAGCCCAATGACCCACCCAGTCTGGTCACCTCCACTCAAGGAGCATGGCACCAGACCCAGCAGCACAAGCTAGTCAGGGCCAACTGACACCCACCCACACCTACTCGTGTATTTATCTAATCTGTTTTTAAAACTACACAATGTTTTAGCCTGAATAACTGTACTCGGGAGTTTGTTCCATTCATCCACAACTGTATTACCAAACCAGTACTTTCCTATATCCTTCCTGAATCTGAATTTTTCCAACTTGAAACCATTGCTGCGAGTCCTGTCTTGACTGGAAATTTTCAGCATGCTATTTACATCCCTTTTATTTATTCCTGTTTTCCATTTATATACCTCGATCATATCCCCCCTAATTCTACGAATTTCGAGAGAGTGCAGATTCAGGGCCCTTAGTCTATCCTCATAGGGAAGATTTCTGATACATGGGATCATCTGTCATCCTCCTTTGTACGTTTTCCAGAGCATTTACATCCATTCTGTAATACGGTGACCAGAACTGAGCAGCATAGTCTAAATGAGGCCTAACCAAGGATATATAGAGTTGAAGAACAACCTGAGGACTTCTATTATTTATACTTCTAGATATGAAGCCAAGAATTCTGTTAGCTTTATTGCGAACACTAACGCACTGTTGTCTTGGTTTTAGATTACTGCTAACCAGAACTCCTAAATTAAGTTTATATGTGGCATGGTTATTTTCCTATCCAACATTTAGAACTTTGCATTTGTCTATATTAAACTGCATCTGCCACTTCTCCGACCATTGCATCGGTCTATTCAAATCATCCTGGAGTGCTCTAATGTCCTCATTAGAATGAATTGGACGGCCTATTTTGGTGTCATCAGCAAATTTGCATATGTCGCTATTTATTCCCTCATCTATGTCGTTTATGTAAATTGTGAACAACAACGGGCCCAACACTGACCCCTGTGGAACACCGACTGTGATGTGCCGCCATTCTGATTTCTCCCCATTTATGCAAACTCTCTGCTGCCTATTTGTCATCCATGCCTCTACCCAGGAAAAAATTTCTCCTCCTATTCCGTGTGCCTTAAGTTTCCTCAATAGCCTCTGGTGTGGAACTCTATCGAAAGCCTTACTGAAGCCCATATACACAATATCATATTCATTACCATGATCTACCTCCTCAAACACCTTAGTGTTGAGATTCATTAATCAATCTGTGCCTATCAAGATGGCTACGAATTGCTTCGACAATTATTGATTCCATAAATTTTCCCACTATGGAGGTAAGGTTTATTGGTCTATAGTTCGAAGCCAAGGACCTGTCACCTGCCTTGTAAATAGGCATTACATTTGTCATTTTCCACTTATCAGGCACTATGCCAGTTTGTAGTGATATGTTAAAAAGATTAGCCAAAGGTATGCTAAGTTCCTCTTTACATTCCTTTAACACCCTTGCAAACAGTTCATCAGGACCTGGGGATTTGTTAGGTTTTAGTTTCTCTATTTGCCTGAGAATCATGTCACTAGTTACCGCAATCGTACATAGTTTATTATCGTCCTGTTCTACATAATCTATTTCAGGAATATCGCTATTATTTTCATGGGTGAAAACTGAGAGGAAATAGGTACTGAGAATTTCACACATATCCTTATTACTGTCAGTGATCTGACCAGAGTTACTCTTAAGTGGGCCAATCTTGTCCCTAATCTTACTTCTGTATACCTGAAAGAACCCTTTTGGGTTAGTCTTCGAATCCCTTGCGACCTTAACCTAATAATCCCTTTTTGCTTTTCTTATTCCTTTCTTTATTTCTCTCTTTAATTGAATATATTGATTTCTTAACTGCCCATCCCCTCTTTTGATACGCCTATATATGCCTCTCTTTTGACCAATGAGATGTTTTAATTTATAGTTCATCCATTTGGGATCATTTTTGTTAGTTCTAATTTCCCTACTCGGAACAAAAGTTGTCTGGGCAACATTTTCATATCTAGATGCCTTACGAATTTCGTCCCATAACGGCTTACTGCACTCCCTATCAAGGTTTGGGGGCCTATAAATCACACCCAAAATTAATTTGTCACGAGCCTCGAGAAATTGTAGCCAGATTCTGTGTTCGATGTTTCTAATCTTATATCATGTCTAAGACAACAATTTAAATTTTCTCTGACGTACATCGCCACTCCACCACCCTTCCTGTTGACCCCATCACTGTGGAATAGTTTATAACCCTGTAAGTTGCATTCAGAAGGCATTTCTCTATCTTTCAGGTTGAATCAGGTCTCTTATACCAGTAATATCTATATTACCTACATTTGCAAGTAATCTTAGCACATCTATCTTATTTCTTAAACTCCTACAATTTGTATAGTAAACCTTAAGGGAGCTAGTCACTCGTTGCCCTCTGCTATCTCTCTTTGTTTGTTGCTTAGTTGATTTGCCATTATTAGCAACTTTATTTTGAATATTGTCTTTTAAACATATACCTGAGGTATCCCGGTAATAACTGCTGTTTTTAACCCTAATGCTGCAGCCTGATTGTTTCCCCACAAACACCCATACCTCTATAATCAGTTTAAATTCCTAGACAAGTCATCAATTACCCTCTCAATCGAATTGGCTAATGCAACCACTCCTTCCCCAAAGAGATGAACACCATCCCTTGCATGCACATCACATTTGCCAAAGAATAGATCCCAGTTATCAATGAATGGGATTGCAAGTTCCTTGCAGTACCTGTCTAGCCAGCAATTTATACCAATTGCCCTAGACATCCATTCACTGCCCACTCCCTTTGTAGGCAAGATGCTACATATGACTGGGATCCCTCCCTTAGACTTAACTACTTCTATGGCTGACCTGTACTTATCCAGCAGCTCCTGTCTCCTGCCCTTCCCAATGTCATTACCCCCAGCACTAAGACAGATAATGGGCTTGTTCCCATTACCTGACATTATATTATCCAACCTGCTGACTATGTCACCAACACCAGCTCCTGGAAGGCACTCTCTCTGTCTGACCTTTCTGTCTCTGTTACAAAAAGCACGGTCCATATATCTTACCTGAGAATCACCTACTATTAAAATATTCTTACCTTGATTAGCAGGGGAATCAGTGGTATCTTCAACCTCACTAACCACTGAAGTACACTCGTCCTGGAGAACAGAGAATCGATTTCCTACCTTCACATCTTCTCTGTTAACCCTCCTTATCTTCCTTCTTCCTGAACTGTAAACCACTTGCCACTTAAAGCAGCTGCCACTATCACTGCTAGTGACCATTTCCTCCTTACCAGCTAAATCCTTCTCACACTCACTCCCAAACTCATCCACGTGAAGCTTCAGCCTCCTATTTTCCTCCTGAAGAAGTAGAACCTCCTTCTTCAACACTTAACCTGAGATTCTGAAACATTACAACAAGCCATGGTGCTTGGTAACACCCCACGCTAACTCCCAGAACTTATGACAGTTATGACCGCAGGTAACCACCGACCTCAGTGTATCTTACTTAGAGGAAACTCTCACTTATTAAATGGATAATTAAAAGGCACAATGCCTTTACTGGAGCAATGTCTAACTAACCTCATAAAAGAATGAGACTTATGGCGATTTTTCCGTCCGACTTGTGCGGTTATTTGCGTATTATCAAGTGGTTAAAATAATTTCTTCCTAGGTTTTCATTTATTAGGTGAGAACCTTTGCAGATCAGCTTCAGTTTTTTAATGCTGGTGAACTATTACTGGGGAAAGATTCAGGAGGGATTTGAGACGGGTTGAGGCTTTTTATTGGCTTTGTAAAACCAATCGTCATTTGGGATTGTGCGCAATAAGTTGAGAAAGCATTTTCCGAAGGTTCAGATTCTTATTGGAACACGTAGTTGTTAATTTGCTAATTATTTAATAAATCTGTGTGTCATGGATGATGCAGAGGTGGCTACCCAAGTATAAGCTATGTGGCTGTGTAATGACCAATTTTCATAGTTAATACACATGGTTTCCCTGGAGGCCATTTGCTTGTTTCAGAGTGAAGGACGGAGGAGAAGGTGGTCAGGTGAAGTTACCTAGCTTCTAGGAGCAGCCTCAACCTTCAGATCCTCACGTGCCTCGGGAAGGCTCGCAACATACTAGAATCTGTACGGCAGGGTGTTCTCATGCTTTCTCTTCATCTCCAATGGCAACGTGGTCAGTTTATACCCACTGCAGTGTCACAGTGCGTCCATTCTAATGGCGTATCTGTCTTCTGGCGTATAATTTTTTCCACATCTTTGATTGTGTTGAGCTCTAAGCTGAAATGTATTACATCCAGGTACTGCAAGCTTAGTGAAAGTACTTGAGCTCCTGATAGTGATGAGGCAGCTGTTGATACAGCTGTTTCTGTTGTTGATAAACTTGTTGGTGCTACTTCTGCTGCTACCAGGGCTGGTGGTGGTGCTGCTGCTGCTACTAGCACTGGTTGTGCTACTGTTGTTGCTGCTACCAGGGCTGGTGGTGGTGCTGCTGCTACTAGCACTGGTTGTGCTACTGTTGTTGCTGCTACCAGGGCTGGTGGTGCTGCTGCTGCTGTTACTAGCACTGGTTGTGCTACTGTTGTTGCTACTAGCACTGGTTGTGCTACTGTTGTTGTTACTACTAGTACTGGTTGTGCTACTGTTGTTGCTACTAGCACTGGTTGTGCTACTGCTGTTGTTGCTACTAGCACTGGTTGTGCTACTGTAGTTGTTGCTACTAGCACTGGTTGTGCTACTGTAGTTGTTGCTACTAGCACTGGTTGTGCTGCTGTTGTTGCTACTAGCACTGGTTGTGCTGCTGTTGTTGCTACTAGCACTGGTTGTGCTACTGTTGTTGCTACTAGCACTGGTTGTGCTACTGTTGTTGTTGCTACTAGCACTGGTTGTGCTACTGTTGTTGTTGCTACTAGCACTGGTTGTGCTACTGTTGTTGTTGCTACTAGCACTGGTTGTGCTACTGTTGTTGTTGCTACTAGCACTGGTTGTGCTACTGTTGTTGTTGCTACTAGCACTGTTGTTGTGCTACTGTTGTTGTTGCTACTAGCACTGGTTGTGCTACTGTTGTTGTTGCTACTAGCACTGGTTGTGCTACTGTTGTTGTTGCTACTAGCACTGGTTGTGCTACTGTTGTTGTTGCTACTAGCACTGGTTGTGCTACTGTTGTTGTTGCTACTAGCACTGGTTGTGCTACTGTTGTTGTTGCTACTACTGTTGTTGTTGCACTGCTACTGTTGTTGCTACTAGCACTGGTTGTGCTACTGTTGTTGCTACTAGCACTGGTTGTGCTACTGTTGTTGCTACTAGCACTGGTTGTGCTACTGTTGTTGTTGCTACTAGCACTGGTTGTGCTACTGTTGTTGTTGCTACTAGCACTGGTTGTGCTACTGTTGTTGTTGCTACTAGCACTGGTTGTGCTACTGTTGTTGTTGCTACTAGCACTGGTTGTGCTACTGTTGTTGTTGCTACTAGCACTGGTTGTGCTACTGTTGTTGTTGCTACTACTGGTTGTGCTACTGTTGTTGTTGCTACTAGCACTGGTTGTGCTACTGTTGTTGCTGCTACTAGCACTGGTTGTGCTACTGTTGTTGTTGCTACTAGCACTGGTTGTGCTACTGTTGTTGCTGCTACTAGCACTGGTTGTGCTACTGTTGTTGTTGCTACTAGCACTGGTTGTGCTACTGTTGTTGCTGCTATCAGTAGTGTTGTTGTGTGTCTGTTACATCATCGCCTTTGAGTTAACGAGGACACTGAGGCAGATGTAAAACACACACACGCGCACACACGCGCGCGCGCACACACACACACGTACACACACACACACACGTACACACACACACACACACGCACACACACACACACACACACACACACACACACACACACACACACACACACACGTACACACACACACACACACGTACACACACACACACACACACACACACACACACACAAACACACACACAACTAGGTGAGTACACACACACACACACACACACACACACACACAAGATTGGTGAGCTTATGGCCAACTTTCAGAAGGATAAAGAAACGAAACGAATGCAGAGAATCCCTTAATTATGACAACGTTTCGCCCAGTGTGGAACTTCATCAGTGAATATAAAGCTCTACACGGAACGAAACGTCCTCGCAACAAAAGCTCTCTCTCCCCGTCTACTACTTTTATTCAGTGTCTCCAGAGCTTTTTTTTTTCTTTAGAAGGAATAGTTGAAAATGCTTCCACCCTAGACACGATACCAGTCGCGAGTATGTAGCACCAGTGTGGAACCCCTACCCTAGCCAACCATATAATTAGGCTCAGAAAAGCTGGAAGATTGCTCACCATAATGAGGGGTTAGTGTGCGTGCGAAACGTTGTCTTTCGTAAGGGCATGGTCAGAATACCAACGAGTTAACGAGTCAGATGTACTCACTTCAAAACTTGAGAATAAGGTCAGAGAGTTTAATCTCCAGAAAAAATGCAAGTATCTACCTGTCTGTCTGTGTCTGTCTCTCTCTCTCCCATATAGGCAGTGTTATCCTGGCCTCAGATTTCTGCTTACCGTAATATTCATGTCCCTTTCTCATGACTCAGGAAATCGTAATGACACGATTGCAAACAAACCATACCACGGGCGGGGATAGAACCCGCGATCAGAGTCTCTCAAAACTCCAGACCGTCGCTAACGCGACGGTCTGATCGAGGGTTCTATCCCCGCCCGTGGTATGGTCCCTTTCACATTTCTATATGATCAACCTCTATATTATTTAGTCTGTAACTTACCCTTAGGAATAAATCTCTCTCTCTCACTCCCTCCCTCTCTCACTCCCTCCCTCTCTCTCTCTCTCTCTCTCTCTCTCTCTCTCTCTCTCTCTCTCTCTGCGTTAATCGCTGGATCGTGTGAAGTCGGAGGTATCGATTGAAGGGTCGAATTGTCAGCTTTAGTCAGGGGAGTTAAGCCTTCGGGTCAGCGCTTAAACCTCTCGCTAATTCATCAGGTTGTTCATAATTCAACGAAGCCGACGGGGCGCTTATGCTTCCTGTCCTCTCCTGACGCAGGTGTGGGAGGGGGTGCTGCAGGTGTGCCACTGAGGGAGGGTGCCGCTGCAGATGTGGCCTTTAGGGAGGGGCTGCTGCAAGTTCGGCACTGAGGGAAGGGATGCTACAGGTGTGGCACTGAGGGTAATTATTATATATGGGGAAGGTGTGAGATGGCAAGGTGTTGTCGTGAGAAGAGGAGTTTTGGAGGTGTAGTACTGGAGGTGAGGGAGAACTGTTGGAGGTAGTGAGGGAATGTAGGAGGTGATAGAGAAGTGTTGGAGGTGAGGGAGGGGAGTGTTGGAGGTATCATCTCAGTATTGTCAGCACAATGCTGTGTCCATGTCCTTAGTCATTCTCACTTGACAACTGACAGCCTCAACGAAGATCCCAGGATCTTCTATTAATAACTTTGCCCATGTTCTGAACTGTAATTCTCCTGATGTGTCTATAACTAGCTCAAGAGTTCTCAACAATTCTTACTTGGTTTTCCTCTCAGGTGTGTCAGTGAAATGTTGCAATCCTTTTTAGTAGGTTGAAAAGGAGAGGAATATTTTGGGTATCTCATTTTCTCTCTCTCAGGAACTTCTTAGCTATTACCTTCCAGGGAGAGATACCTTGAGATATTCCTCACAAAGTTTCTTACACGTTTAATGGGGTTGGAAACAGTAAAGAAACTGAAAACTCGCTAAATGTTTGGTTTCACAGCAAAAGTTTCAAGCTTATATATAAAACAAGTGTTGCAGTGAACCACTGGCTTCAGTGTGATGTTCAGTAAGGGCAAGTATCAGTTACTCCAGGGGAGTAACTGATACTCCAGGGGAGTAACTGATACTCCAGGGGAGTAACTGGGAAAATATAAACTGGAATGGAGTACACTATAAATACAATGACTCAATACAGCGGATGTTTAATGTGACTCAGAAATGATAATGGCTGAAGATCTCGCCTTCAAGAACCACCATTACTTTATCACAGGCGCACGGACGTTGACAGATTGGATAACAAGAATCTTCAGAACAAAGTACACGAAGCCAATGATGATACTCTTCAAGTCTCTTGCTCTCTCTCTAGGCTAGAATTATGTTGTACACTAAACAGCCTCGGCAGGCGGAATTGCAAAGTCGGAGAATGTGCAGAGAACCTTCATTGCCTCTCAACTCAATCAAGCACTTAAATTACTGGGAGCATTGTACATCCATTGAACTGTACTCCTTGGAACACAAGCGAGAAAGATGCATTATAATTTACATCAGGAAAATTCAGGGAAGGATTTGTTTTTGGACACCAAAATCACTCCCTACGAATACAAGAAACTCTTGGTATGTTTTGTAATCAGCAGACTAATAGATTAAACATAAAAGGACCAAGACTTCAAAACTCTTTCTTCATACTTAAGAATTACCAAGAAACTCCTAGCTATCTTCAAGATGGCACTTGATATCTTCCTCAAGTTAGTTTCTGATCATCCAGGTTGTAGGCGTACGTTGGTCTGAGTGCGGGTAGCAGCCAACAGCCTAGACGATAAGGCCAGGCTAGGAGGCCTGCTTTGGGATTGGGGTGTTGGAGCGATGACTCCCCAAACCGTCTATAGGTCAAACTCCATCAAAAAAAAATATTAGAAGCAGACAGAGACAAGAACAAAGACGAAGAGGAAGAAGCAATAGCACGCAAATAAATCAGAGAAAATGATGAGAAGAAAAAAAATGAGAGGAAAATGAGGAAACAAAGAGGAGAAAGGGAAGGAGGAAAGAGGATGATACAAGAAAAATAAAGGGGAAAACTTTTGTAACTTGGGTGTGTGGTTGCAAGGAGCAGCAGCAACAACGACCATTATGCTCACATGCCGGGATTATAGAAACTCTTAAGTCAACTCTTTCTTTGTCAAGATAAAAAAATGTTACCACTACTGAAGGACGGCAGGGTGTCCACTGTGTACTTACCTATTTGTGGTTGCAGGGGTCGAGTCATAGCTCCTGGCCCCGCCTCTTCACTGATTGCTACTAGGTCATCTCTCTCCCTGCTCCATGAGCTTTATCATACCTCGCCTTAAAACTATGTATGGTTCCCGCCTCCACTACTTCACTTTCTAGGCTATTCCACGGCTTGACTACTCTATGACTGAAGAAATACTTCCTAACATCCCTTTGATTCATCTGAGTCTTCAACTTCCAATTGTGACCTCTTGTGTCGGTGTCCCATCTCTGGAACATCCCGTCTTTGTCCACCTCGTCTATTCCGCGCAGTATTTTATATGTCGTTATCATGTCTCCCCTGACCCTCCTGGCCTCCAGTGTCATCAGGCCGATTTCCCTCAACCTTTCTTCGTAGGACAATCCCCGTAGCTCTGGGACTAGTCTTGTTGCAAACCTTTGCACTTTCTCTAATTTCTTGACGTGCTTGACTAGGTGTGGATTCCAAACTGGTGCTGCATACTCCAGTATGGGCCTGACGTAAATGGTATACAGAGTCTTGAACGACTCCTTACTGAGGTATCGGAACGCTATCCGTAGGTTTGCCAGGCGCCCGTATGCTGCAGCAGTTATCTGATCGATGTGCGCCTCAGGAGATATGCTCGGTGTTATACTCACCCCCAGATCTTTTTCCTTGAGTGAGGTTTGCAGACTTTGGTCATCTAAACTATATTGTGTCTGCGGTCTTCTTTGCCCTTCCCCAATCTTCATGACTTTGCATTTGGCGGGGTTAAACTCAAGGAGCCAGTTGCTGGACCAGGCTTGTAGCCTGTCCAGGTCTCTTTGTAGTCCTGCCTGATCCTCATCCGATTTGATTCTTCTCATTAACTTCACATCGTCCGCAAACAAGGACACTTCTGAGTCTATCCCTTCTGTTATGTCATTCACATATACCAAGAACAGCACAGGTCCTAGGACTGACCCCTGTGGAACCCCGCTTGTCACAGGCGCCCACTTTGACACCTCATCACGTACCATGACTCGTTGTTGCCTCCCTGTAAGGTATTCTCTTATCCATTGCAGTGCCTTTCCTGTTATGTGTGCCTGATCCTCTAGCTTTTGCAGTAACCTCTTGTGAGGAACTGTGTCGAAGGCCTTCTTGCAGTCCAAAAAAATGCAGTCGATCCACCCCTCTCTCTCTTGTCTTACTTCTGTCACCTTGTCATAAAACTCTAATAGGTTTGTGACACAGGATTTTCCCTCCCTGAAACCATGCTGGTTGTCAATTATACACTTGTTTCTTTCCAGGTGCTCCACCACTCTCCTCCTGATGATCTTCTCCATGACCTTGCATACTATACACGTTAGTGATACAGGTCTGTAGTTTAGTTTATCTGGAGTTTATCTGGAGAGAGTTCCGGGGGTTAACGCCCCCGCGGGCCGGTCTGTGACCAGGCCTCCTTAGGTCAGTGTCCCAGGATGCGACCCACACCAGTCGACTAACACCCAGGTACCCATTTTACTGATGGGGAACATAGACAACAAGTGGAAAGAAACACGTCCAATGTTTCTACTCTGGCTGGGAATCGAACCCAGGCCCTCACCGTGTGAAGCGAGAGCGTTAACCACCAGGCCACCAGTGCCTCATGTCTGTCTCCCTTTTTAAAAATTGGGACTACATTTGCCATCTTCCATACCTCAGTGAGTTGCCCAGTTTCAAATGATGTGTTGAAGATCTTCGTTAATGGTACACACAATGTCTCTGCTCCCTCTTTAAGGACCCACGGAGAGATGTTGTCTGGTCTCACCGCCTTTGAGGTGTCAAGTTCGCATAGCAGCTTCTTCACCTCCTCCTTGGTTATATGTACCTCATCCAGCACTTGCTGGTGCACCCCCCTGCTCTGGTTTCCTGGAGTCCTACTGGTTTCCACTGTAAATACTTCTTTAAATTTTGTGTTGAGCTCCTGACATACCTCCCGGTCGTTTCTTGTGAATTCCCCATCACCCTTCCTCAGTCTGATTACCTGGTCCTTGACTGTTGTTTTCCTCCTGATGTGGCTGTACAACAGCTTCGGGTCAGTCTTGGCTTTTGATGCTATGTCATTTTCGTATTGCCGCTGAGCCTCCCTTATCTGTGCATATTCGTTTCTGGCTCTTCGGCTAATCTCTTTATTTTCCTGAGTTCTCTGTCTTCTGTACCTTTTCCATTCTCTAGTACACCTAGTTTTTGCCTCCCTACACCTTTGGGTGAACCAAGGACTCATTCTGTTCTTCCCATTATTTCTGTTTCCCTTGGGAACAAACCTCTCCTCTGCCTCCTTGTATTTTGTTGCCACATAGTCCATTTCTTGTACTGGTTTTCCCGTCAGTTCCCTCTCCCACTGAATGTCTTGAAAGAAGTTCCTCAAGCCTGAGTAGT
Organism: Cherax quadricarinatus; assembly: GCF_038502225.1. Taxonomy (NCBI): domain Eukaryota; kingdom Metazoa; phylum Arthropoda; class Malacostraca; order Decapoda; family Parastacidae; genus Cherax; species Cherax quadricarinatus. The sequence continues at coordinate 3,908,207 of NC_091341.1, forward strand.
TCCCCCTTTTGTAGTTTGGTTTTTCCCACCCTATTCCTGCTGCTCTCTCCACTTGGAGCTCAACTATGTAGTCGAAGCACAGAACCACATGATCACTAGCTCCCAGGGGGCCTTTCATACATGATATCCTCGATATCAGAACTACTCAAGGTGAATACAAGGTCAAGTCTTGCTGGTTCATCCTCTCCTCTCTCTCTGGTAGTGTCTCTAACATGTTGATGCATGAGATTTTCCAGTACCACATCCATCATCTTGGCTCTCCATGTTTCGGGACCCCCATGGGGCTCCAGGTTTTCCCAGTCAATCTCCTTGTGATTGAAATCACCCATAACTAGTAACTTTGCTCCCCCCATGTGTGCTCTCCTGGCCACCTCGGCTAGTGTGTCGACCATTGCTCTGTTGCTCTCATCGTATTCTTCTCTTGGCCTCCTGCAGTTCTGTGGTGGGTTGTACATTACTGCAATTATCACCTTATGTCCCTCAGACTGGATTGTTCCTACTAAGTAGTCCCTTTCGCCCGTGCCATTCATTCCTTCCATTTTCTCAAACCCCCACTGGTTTTTAATGAGCAGTGCAACTCCTCCTCCCCCTCTCCTCCCTCTGTCTTTCCTGAGGATTTGATATCCGGATGGAAAGATTGAATCTGTTATTATTCTGGTGAGTTTTGTTTCTGTGAGTGCTATTATGTCTGGGGATGTCTCCTTGATTCTTTTGTGCCACTCCTCATACTTATTTGTTATTCCATCTGCATTTGTATACCACACCTTCAACTTCTTTTCTAAGATTTTGGTCTGGGAGGTGTATTGGGGTTGGGGAAGTGGGAGACCTGATAAGGAACTATGGGTGGTTGCTGTGGGGGTGGAGTTTGTAATGCAGTGGGTGGGGGCATTGGATGTGGCATGGGTGTTTTGGTTTAGAGTGTTTGGTTGCACTGGGGTTGACCTGGTTGAGAGGCTTCTATAGGAAGTTGTGAGGGAGGCTGTATTTGATCTTCCTGTGTCTGTGATCTCCTGTCTTTCTTCTCCATCCCCTCTCTTTCCTCTTTTCGCCTTTGTACCATCTCTCTCTGTTTCTTCCTTTCTACTTGTGTTCTGTCGCAGTCGAGATACACCTTCCTGTATGCTGGCATGTCCCTTAATCGTGCTTTCTCCTGCAGGATCCTGTTCCGAGTCGATTCTGCCTTGAAGGTCACTTTCACTGGCCGGGTTCTTTTTTTTACAAACCCCCCTATTCTCCGAAAATTTTCCAGCTGCGTCATGTCGTCTTCTCCTATTGCTTTCATGATACTTTCAATTGCTTTTTTTTCCTTGTTTTCTTGCTTCATACGTTTCCCCTTCAACTTCCTGAATCCCATACACAAAGACTGACCTCACCCTTTCATGCTCCCACTGCATATCCCTGTGTATCCCCTCATTCAATTTGATTTCCTCCATTGCAGCTTTCCTTTCTTCAGTTTCACTAGCTAATGTACTTGGGCTCAGTGGCCTGTCATTTTCCCTTCTCAGCTTTCCCTGGGCTCTGCTGTGGTCTGTTAGGACCTCCACATATAGCTTAGCTCTTTCATTTACTACAGTCTCCACTGATTGAGCTTCTACATGCAGTTTTGCTCCTTCTTTCCCTACAGTCCCCTTATTTGTGACTGAGGTAGCAGTCTCTGTTGTCAATCCCAAAATGTTCTTTAGTTCTTTAGGCTGTTTCAGATTTTTCAGTTCCTCTTCTAAACTCTGTATCCTGGCCTCTGCTGCTTTGACTTGCACCTCCCACTTCCTGCTTTCCATGTCTATCCTCTCTTCCATTATCATGCTAAGTTCTTCTAGTTTCTTTTCCCATTCATGTTCCCTTTTTGTGAGCTCTGCTGCCCAATCTTCCTTTGTAGTTTCCTCCTCCTGTCCCTTGGTTTTTCTTGTTGCTCTCTGGCAACCCATTTTTGTTTTATCCTGATTGCCTCAGAGTGGGAAACCTATGTAATTCTGTATGTTAGGTTAGTATTGTGTATGTCAGAGTGTGGGGGGGGGGAGGTAGAGGAGGAACTGTGGCTATGTGGGAGAGTAGTGGGGAGGGGGAGTGGGAAGGACAGTGAAGCAAGTGGGTGAGTGGGAGAGGGAGAAGGAGGGAGAGGTGGGGAGGGGGAGGGATCAGGTGAAGGAGTGAGATGTCGGTGGGGGAGGGGGGGAGTGTATGTGTGTGTCTGGCAATGTGTGAGTCTGGCAATGTGTGTGTGTGTGTGTGTGTATGTGTGCGTGTGTGTGTTATGTGTGTGTGTTGTGTTGTGTTGTGTGTGTGTGGGTGTGTGGGGGTGTGCGTGCGCACACTAGGCTACGCTACTCTTTTGAAGATTATAAAAAAAAATTTCACAATCAATTTCTTATTAATATACACTAATATATACTATATAATATTAATTGTGTACACTTGTGTTTGTGTGTGTGTGTGTGTTTACTAGCTTGTCGTTCTTTGAAAAAGAGGGGGGGGTCACGTTAACACTGTTATTGTTCCTGGTTCACCGGTACTCTCCCGGCCCAGATCTCCGCACACTACGCTACTTTACTTTTTGAAGATTATAGGATTATTTTTTCTCACTCAATTCCTTATTAATATATACTAATGTTTATTATAATAATAATTACGGGTGCACACGTGTGTTTGTATGTACGTACTTCTTTACTAGCTTGTCGCTGTCAGGAGGGGGGGGGGGTTCACTAGGCTACACAACTCTTCTGGAGTTTACCTGGAGATATTTAGATAATTTACTAAACATTATCAGGGTTACCACTATCTATCTCCTGGTACTGAAATAGGGAGAGAGTGATGGTATAGCAACAACCAGCAGGGCGAGACACTGAGACTTTAGACACTAACCAAAATTAACCACAAATAGGCAAGTGATGTCGTCTGCACAACAATGGAGGTTCCTGCTGGTCGGCTGATATCAACTCCTTCAATTTGTAACTCCTTCAGGAACTTTATCATGCATTCAAGTTTTTATTTTCTTTTTCTTTTAAGACTTGGTATTCCCTCTTTTTTCTTTAGTACAGTATTATGGTCATAACAAGTCTGATGATGTTACATTCACAACACCAACAGCTGGGGATTGACTAATTTTTTCTTACTTTCAGTATTTACTTAATCACTCTTTCATGACCTTATCACTACACTGCTGTTATAACCAACTAACATATGTATTTGTTAATATTTCAGATCACACCATTAACCCAATTAACTGTTTGGATATTTTGTGTCAACACTGCGGCCAGCAGCCTGATCAGCTGACTGCTACCCTCCCTCACTCACAATTCATTCAAATTTAAATTGTAAAATTCTTGATCTTATCACATTATTCGCACTCTTGAAAGCTATTACACTCTTGTAGGTATGTTCACTGATTCACTCACGTACGATGACCGCTAATAATATCTTAGGACAGCCACTAGAACGCTAAATCCTGGGAGCACTATTCAGCGATACTGCTTCACGTGTGTGTGTGTGTGTGTGTGTGTGTGTGTGTGTGTGTGTGTGTGTGTGTGTGTGTGTGTGTGTGTGTGTGTGTGTGTGTGTATGTGTGTGTGTGTGTGTGTGTGTGTGTGTGTGTGTGTGTGTATGTGTGTGTGTGTGTGTGTGTGTATGTGTGTGTGTATGTGTGTGTATGTGTGTGTGTGTGTGTGTATGTGTGTGTGTGTGTATGTGTGTGTATGTGTATGTGTGTGTATGTGTGTGTGTATGTATGTGTGTGGGGGGTATTCGTATTCATCTATTTGTGGTTGTAGGGGTTGTGTTTCAGCTCCTGGCCCCTACCTCTTAACTAGTCCCTATCAGTCACATCTGTTCATCAAGGATGCCGAACATAGTTACGTCTCATTTTCTTCATGCCAGAATTTTGTTTAAGAATCTTAAAATGTGTGTAGTAACTCCCCGGGCTGGCACACTGCCAACCTCCTAACTTGACAATTTTATAAATGAAAATAACTTGGATGTATTGGTGCCATAACTTGAGAATGTCTCTTCCGATCGGCTTCAGACTTTCAAAGCTGGTGTAACCTACTTTGAGAAGTTTCCGATTACTGTAGAGCTGCGTAGGTGCCTATTTACGATTTTTTTTTTAAAAATAAGTGGTGATATACTGGTGTGATAATTTGAGTCCCTCTCTCTTCATATCGGCATCAAATTTACAAAGTTGATTTGTCTGATGCAAAGGAAAGTTCAAGTTAATTTTGGTCTATATAGATGCAAGTTTAAGAATTTCATAACAATTTAAATTGTGAGAATTATTGGGTGTATGACAACAGGAGACTACGCATCTGATAGGCTTCAAACTTCTAACAAACGTGCATTTTACACAAAGGAAGGTTTACATTGTTAGTTTTCCGTGTGGCATTTATATTAAAGAGAGAGATTGATTTTCATGCAGTTACTTAAGAATGCATTTTTTAGGTGCCCTGTTAGAGCAATACAGAAATTTAGAAATAATCTGCAAAAAATAAAATGTCATCTTAATTCTACACATTTTTATTGTGTATGCAATCTCCTTAAGTTGTTTATAAGACAATGAGTTTTATTGTGCACCCCACAACAACTTCCGGGAATTAAGCTTATTCTAGCCCTTAATAACAGTTTCTAAAAGTCCTGCTGCAGCATGTATGGCATGAGAGAATTATCATGAGCCCTATGCATCAGTCTGTTGTTTTAAGCGACATGTCAGCAAGGCTGACCTCCTTAAAAACCATTGTTCTGTCTTTTTGTTTAGCAAAAGTGGAAATCAGCAGCTGTGTGTTGGCATCCTCTGCTGTACTTGAGTTACACAGTGGAGACAAAAGTTATCTCTGACAATGGTTGGCAGAGGTGAAAAGTCTACGGACACAGCCAACCAGGTTTTGTCTAACTAGTCTCTCGGTGACTGACTGGGTTGAATTACAGTTCCTGGGCCTCTTGAATGTGTTGATACACTGTTTCTGGCCCTCATGAATGTGTTGATATAGAGCTTCTAGCCTCTTGAGTGTTAATATGCAGCTCCTGGGTTGTGTTGATATGCAGCTTCTGTACCTCATCAGGGTGCCGATCTACAGCTCCTGAGCCTTTTAAAGATATGATACAGTCCTAAGTATCTTGAGTGTGTTGAGCTAAAGCTCCCGAGCCTCTTCAAGGCATTAATCTCCTCCTGGATCTCTTTGAAGTTGAATTACAGCTCCTAGGTTTCTTGAAGTTGAGTTGCAACTCCTGTGCCTCTTTGAGGGTTTTGAAGTACAGGAGGTTAATATCATGAGATACTTGTCCCTGAGCCGGGCTGAGGGACAGATCTCTTAACATCCACATCGCCACGACGTGATTTGAGAAATACGCTTCCTGCTGCTGCCTGACGGCGTTCAAACAACAACGTATTCATAACACACAAGACTTCTGGTGTAAATCTCACAGATGTTATCGTATGAATTCCTCACCGGCATCAACACCACAGGAGTGAATGAGCGAGTAGTGAAACTCACGACGTGAGTGCTGCTGACAGCCACTGTACTCACTGTCAGGAAGACATGTTAATAATGTACTCTGTACTCGCATCCTTCTGATTACCCCAGTGGTGAAGCTCTTGTGGTCACCCCAGTGGTGGAGCCTTACTGATTACATCAGTGGTGGAGCTCTAGTGATTACCACCTTGTAGCGGAGCCTTACTATTTACATTTAGTGGTGGTGGAGCCTGACTATATGCAGTGGAGGAGCCTTAATAATTGTCTTGTGGTGGAGCCTTACTGATTACATCTAGTGGTGACGTATTATTGACTACACAAGTGGGGGCACCAACTGAGTTCCCTAAATGGCAAAACCCACTGAAATAACCCAATGAGAACATCCACTTGGAAAAAAATTATCTTCAAGGTTTCTATGATAATGATCACCTGGAAGGTGACAGGTAGCACCTTCATCACATGAGAGAAGGAAGGAAGGTGAGGGACAGGTAGCACCTCCATCACCTGAGAGAAGGAAGGAAGGTGAGGGACAGGTAGCACCTCCATCACCTGAGAGGAAGGAAGGAAGGTGAGGGACAGGTAGCGCCTCCATCACCTGAGAGAAGGAAGGAAGGTGAGGGACAGGTAGCACCTCCATCACCTGAGAGAAGGAAGGAAGGTGAGGGACAGGTAGCACCTCCATCACCTGAGAGAAGGAAGGAAGGTGAGGGACAGGTAGCACCTCCATCACCTGAGAGAAGGAAGGAAGGTGAGGGACAGGTAGCACCTCCATCACCTGAGAGAAGGAAGGAAGGTGAGGGACAGGTAGCACCTCCATCACCTGAGAGAAGGAAGGAAGGTGAGGGACAGGTAGCACCTCCATCACCTGAGAGAAGGAAGGAAGGTGAGGGACAGGTAGCGCCTCCATCACCTGAGAGAAGGAAGGAAGGTGAGGGACAGGTAGCACCTCCATCACCTGAGAGAAGGAAGGAAGGTGAGGGACAGGTAGCACCTCCATCACCTGAGAGAAGGAAGGAAGGTGAGGGACAGGTAGCACCTCCATCACCTGAGAGAAGGAAGGAAGGTGAGGGACAGGTAGCACCTCCATCACCTGAGAGAAGGAAGGAAGGTGAGGGACAGGTAGCGCCTCCATCACCTGAGAGAAGGAAGGAAGGTGAGGGACAGGTAGCACCTCCATCACCTGAGAGAAGGAAGGAAGGTGAGGGACAGGTAGCACCTCCATCACCTGAGAGAAGGAAGGAAGGTGAGGGACAGGTAGCGCCTCCATCACCTGAGAGAAGGAAGGAAGGTGAGGGACAGGTAGCACCTCCATCACCTGAGAGAAGGAAGGTGAGGGACAGGTAGCACCTCCATCACCTGAGAGAAGGAAGGAAGGTGAGGGACAGGTAGCACCTCCATCACCTGAGAGAAGGAAGGAAGGTGAGGGACAGGTAGCGCCTCCATCACCTGAGAGAAGGAAGGAAGGTGAGGGACAGGTAGCACCTCCATCACCTGAGAGAAGGAAGGAAGGTGAGGGACAGGTAGCACCTCCATCACCTGAGAGAAGGAAGGAAGGTGAGGGACAGGTAGCGCCTCCATCACCTGAGAGAAGGAAGGAAGGTGAGGGACAGGTAGCGCCTCCATCACCTGAGAGAAGGAAGGAAGGTGAGGGACAGGTAGCACCTCCATCACCTGAGAGAAGGAAGGAAGGCGAGGGACAGGTAGCACCTCCATCACCTGAGAGAAGGAAGGAAGGTGAGGGACAGGTAGCGCCTCCATCACCTGAGAGAAGGAAGGAAGGTGAGGGACAGGTAGCACCTCCATCACCTGAGAGAAGGAAGGAAGGTGAGGGACAGGTAGCACCTCCATCACCTGAGAGAAGGAAGGAAGGTGAGGGACAGGTAGCACCTCCATCACCTGAGAGAAGGAAGGAAGGTGAGGGACAGGTAGCGCCTCCATCACCTGAGAGAAGGAAGGAAGGTGAGGGACAGGTAGCACCTCCATCACCTGAGAGAAGGAAGGAAGGTGAGGGACAGGTAGCACCTCCATCACCTGAGAGAAGGAAGGAAGGTGAGGGACAGGTAGCACCTCCATCACCTGAGAGAAGGAAGGAAGGTGAGGGACAGGTAGCACCTCCATCACCTGAGAGAAGGAAGGAAGGTGAGGGACAGGTAGCACCTCCATCACCTGAGAGAAGGAAGGAAGGTGAGGGACAGGTAGCACCTCCATCACCTGAGAGAAGGAAGGAAGGTGAGGGACAGGTAGCACCTCCATCACCTGAGAGAAGGAAGGAAGGTGAGGGACAGGTAGCACCTCCATCACTTGAGAGAAGGAAGGAAGGTGAGGGACAGGTAGCACCTCCATCACCTGAGAGAAGGAAGGAAGGTGAGGGACAGGTAGCACCTCCATCACCTGAGAGAAGGAAGGAAGGTGAGGGACAGGTAGCACCTCCATCACTTGAGAGAAGGAAGGAAGGTGAGGGACAGGTAGCACCTCCATCACCTGAGAGAAGGAAGGAAGGTGAGGGACAGGTAGCGCCTCCATCACCTGAGAGAAGGAAGGAAGGTGAGGGACAGGTAGCACCTCCATCACCTGAGAGAAGGAAGGACGG